>NC_091813.1:1412065-1444565 GCF_041296235.1 Equus asinus | reverse complement strand
GTCCGTGGCTACTACGCGCAAAGGAGGGGCGGCGGCTGGGGGGTCCGGTACCCCAAGGCACCCTCTCGGATCGCTAGAGAAGGCTTTCTCACCGAGGGCGTGTCGCCCCCGCCCATCGTCCGCCATCGGGCCCACCAAGGCGCTTACAGACACCATGGCCACGCAATGCAGGAGGGGTCTGCGGTAGAGGTAAGGCCTAGAGCAAGTCGGAGCGTCCGTGGTCAGGGCCGCGAGCCCGCGCTGCCCCGGGCTCGCCATCTCTGGCCACACTGGGCTTAGCTAGGGATCTACAAGGCCCCTGTGCGGCTCCCAAGTCAGTGCCTCCCCTCAGGCCGAGAGACCAAGGGAGGCAGAGACTGGGACGGAGGTGCCGATCAAACAGCACCTCCCAACCAAAGAGCCAGCGCCACGCCGCTGGCTCGGCCCGCCACGGTCACTCCCACACCCGCGGGGAAACCCCAGCAAGGGGAACGCGCGGGCACGCGCCCGAGCCTGCCCGCCCCCACACGGCACGCCGTGGGGGGCGACGAGGCACCCGTCCCCCCCGAGGGGGACGAGGGGCACGCCTCCCTTACCGACTCGACCCCCCCGCTCCTCAGACACACCAGCGCAGTGGTTACCTGAGGAGGCCGACGGGAACAGAGAACGACACCGCCACTCGGCCTCGGGCGCCTGAGGGACGACCTGGAACGCTCCAGGGGCACCGCCAACGGCCTGGGGAACGCGCTCACGCGCCCGGGAAGGCGCGCGGCGCGGCGGCAACACGGCCCGCCCCACCGCGGGGAGGGCCGCCCGCGAGACACAGCCAAGAGGCACAGGCAGAGCATCCGCCGCGTCACGGAGACCCCGACACCGCCCACGCCACGAGGCACGGGGCGGGGGAGCGAGGTCGGGCCGGATTCCGCACCCCTGCCGCCTCCCACACGCCACTCGCAGCGGGGGAGAACGGGCGAGGGGACCCGCGGGCAGAGCGAGAAGAGCGGTCCCGTTCGCCATGAACGTCCGTCCCTCGTCTGGCACGGCTTAGGCCCGGCCCGGGAGAGCACAGCATCACCACATCGGTCGGCAGCATAACGCGAGGGACCCCCGAGCAAGGGAAGGCCGGCGAGGACAGCGAGCGGAGGAGCCTGCTTCAGCCTCACCGACCCCTCTCCTCCTCCAGCAAGCGCGGGCGACGACCCCAGGACGAGAACGCCTGACACGCACTGGCACGGAGCCGGTGGGATGGGGTAAGTCGCGACCGCACCCGGGTGCCGGCGGCAGGGAGTGCACGTGGTAGAGGACCCCGCGCCCCTAACCCCGCCGCCCTCGGGTACCAGAGACCGGAGGTGGCACCACGGTCGTGGGGGCGCCTGGAACGCACAAGAGCCGGCGCGCAGGCCCCAGCGGGCGGCTCAAGCGGCGGGGGTGGAAACGGGCGTCCGGTTCTCGGCCAGAGCCCGGAGCCCTCCCCGCACACGCATCCAGGCACCCGGAAGCTCTCGGGCGACTGTCACCCGAGCAGAGCGTGTCAGCACTTATCTGGCGGCACAAAACCACCCATTCGGGGGCAAGAATCGCCGCGCCCGGAGACGGGGCCCACCCACGGATCACCAGGGGAACCCCTGGATCACGGCCACGGCCACCAGACCCCAAGCACGACCCCATCGCCACCAGGCCCGGAGCTCCCGGGGCCATCTGGTCGACCCCAGAAGCGTGGCGGCAGGGGGAGCCGGGGACAGCCTCCCCGGGCCGCCCGCGCGGGCCGGGACCGGTCGGTCCCTCCCTCTGAGTCGCCGGGTCAGGACTTAGAAAAGAATTCCGCGGAGGCGCCTCCGGCGACCGGGCCCGGGGCGGGACCGTGGCTCCCGTCCCTCAGCCGGGGCTCCACCTACGCCTCGAGCCGGCCCCCTCCCGCCTCCGGACAAAGACGCGACCCGCGAAACTCGGAGAGAGAAGTCCGGTCCGACGGCCCGGACCCACCCCGGGCACGCGTCCGGGCCGGGGACGCCCTCCCCGGCCCGCCCTCGAGGGCTCCCGGGGCCGGTCCACGCTCTTCTCCAGGGCGGGACTTGGAAAAAAAAACTGCCACGGAGGAGGAGGCATCCGAGGACCGGGCCCGGTCCCCACCGCCAGAGCCGGTCGACTCGGAAGACCAGTGGGGAAAAGGCCAGCCCGGCGGCCGAGCCCGTCGCGCCCTCCACGGGCCTCCCCCGCAAGGCCCCGGCCGGTCGCCCACCTCCGGAGCGGGGCGCGGAAAGGGGATCGGCGACGCGGAAGGCCCGACCACCGGGCCGCCCTCGGGACGACGGCCGGGCACGGGACGAGCTCCCTCGCCCGTTCCCCCGCGGCGGCCCCCCACCCCCTCCCGGGGACGGAGGGGCACCGGCGGCTGCTGGTCGACCCGTCCGGGAGGCCCCACACCCCGGCCGGCACCGGGCGGCGCGGCGACAGCCACCTCCCTCAGTAGCCTGCACCTCCAATCTCCGGCGAGCGGGCGTCGCGCTCACGCCCCGGCGCCACCGGGCCAGATCCCGCCAGCGACGCCGGCCTCCCGGGACTCTGCCTCGGTCACCGCGGCCGAGTCCCGTCCCTTGGCCCGCGTCGCCGGAGCTCCGGAGGAAAGAGACGATATAAAAGCGGCCGCCAGGTGGCACCCGGCGACCGACGACCGCCTCAGCGGGACGGAGCCGGAGCGCGGGCCCGCCGGGGAGCACAGCCGGGCCGCCGGGCCGCCCGATCCCGTCCCGGAGCCCCCTCGGACCCAGCCTCCCGGCCCAGTGCGGCCCCGGGGCGTCCGCCCGCGGGCTCCCGGCCGCCAAGGCGCAGCCCCAGCCGCAGGAGGGGGACTCGGAAAAGGTTTCTCGGGCGATCACCGGGAAGGGGAAGGGGAGAGTTCCCCCCAGAGAGGCCAGGGGGCGGCCCGGGCCGGGCTGGGCCGGTGCGGCCGGGAGGCCGCCGCTTCCCGGAGCGGCTGGAGCGCCCCCGGGGTTCCCGGGAGGACTTAGAAAATCAGGGCGGGCGGGGACGGTCAAACCGAAACCAGGCACGTCATCCGAGAAGGACCGTGATGACGGGAGGAGGAAAGCTTTCCAGTCCAGAGGGCCTGTCGAAGGCAGGCGGAGAGTCTACCCGCTGAAACTGACGAAGATGGGCAAAAGAAGCTAGCTCAGGCGCCGACATTTAAGGAAATAAAAAAAAAAAAGCACGAGGGCGTGGAGAAATGGGGAAAAATCAACACTGAGAAATCTACCCTCTGAAACCGACGAAGATGGGCAACAGGGGCTAGCTCAGGTGGCGATTTTTAAGGAAAAATGAAAGGAAGTGCGTGGAGACCTGGGGAAAAAGCAACACGGAGAAATCTACCCTCTAGAACTGAGAAAGAAGCGCAACAGAGGCTAGCTCAGGTGGCAATCTTTAAGCAAAAAAAATAAGATAAAAAAATACAATGGCGAGGAGACCCGGTGAAAAAGCAACCCTGAAAAAGGTACCCTCTGAAACTGAGGAAGCAGGGCAACAGTGCCTAGCTCAGGTGACAATCTTTAAGCAAAAGAAACAAACAAGGGCGTGGGGAGCTGGCGAAAAGGCAACACTGAGAAATCCACCCTCTGAAACTGAGGAAGATGGGCAACAGAGGCTAGCTCAGGTGGCAATCTTTAAGCAAAAGAAACACACAAGGGCGTGGAGACCTGGGGAAAAAGCAACACGGAGAAATCCACCCTCTGAAACTGAGGAAGATGGGCAAGAGAGGCTACCTCAGGTGGCAATCCTTAAGCAAAAACAAAGCACAAAGGCGTGGAGCCCTGGGGACAAAGCAACCCTGAAATATCTACCCTCTGAAACTGAGGAACATGGGCAAGAGAGGCTAGCTCAGGTGGCACTCGTTAAGCAAAAACAAAACCCAAAGGCGTGGAGACCTGGGGAAAAAGCAACCCTGAAATATCTACCCTCTGAAACTGAGGAAGATGGGCAAGAGAGGCTGGCTTCAGGTGGCAATCGTTAAGCAAAAGAAACACACAAGGGCGTGGAGACCTGGGGAAAAAGCAACATTCAGAAATCCACCCTCTGAAACTGAGGAAGATGGGCAACAGAGGCTACCTCAGGTGGCAATCGTTAAGCCAAAGAAACACACAAGGGTCTGGAGACCTGGGGAAAAAGCAACACGGAGAAATCCACCCTCTGAAACTGACGAACATGGGCAAAAGAAGCTAGCTCAGGTTGCAACCTTTAAGCAGAAAAAAAACACAAGGGCGTGCAGACCTGGCAAAAAAGCCACAGTGAGAAATCTACCCTCTGAAACCGACGAAGATGGACAACAGAGGCTAGCTCAGGTGGCAATTTTTCAGGAAAAATAAAAGGAAGTGCGTGGAGACCTGGGGAAAAAGCAACACGGAGAAATCTACCCTCTAGAACTGAGAAAGAAGCGCAACAGAGGCTAGCTCAGGTGGCAATCTTTAAGCAAAAAAAATAAGATAAAAAAATACAATGGCGAGGAGACCCGGTGAAAAAGCAACCCTGAAAAAGGTACCCTCTGAAACTGAGGAAGCAGGGCAACAGTGCCTAGCTCAGGTGACAATCTTTAAGCAAAAGAAACACACAAGGGCGTGGGGAGCTGGCGAAAAGGCAACACTGAGAAATCCACCCTCTGAAACGGACGAAGATGGGCAACAGAGGCTAGCTCAGGTGGCAATCTTTAAGCAAAAGAAACACACAAGGGCGTGGAGACCTGGGGAAAAAGCAACACGGAGAAATCCACCCTCTGAAACTGAGGAAGATGGGCAAGAGAGGCTACCTCAGGTGGCAATCCTTAAGCAAAAACAAAGCACAAAGGCGTGGAGCCCTGGGGACAAAGCAACCCTGAAGTATCTACCCTCTGAAACTGAGGAACATGGGCAAGAGAGGCTAGCTCAGGTGGCAATCGTTAAGCAAAAACAAAACACAAAGGCGTGGAGACCTGGGGAAAAAGCAACCCTGAAATATCTACCCTCTGAAACTGAGGAAGATGGGCAAGAGAGGCTGGCTTCAGGTGGCAATCTTTAAGCAAAAGAAACACACAAGGGCGTGGAGGCCTGGGGAAAAAGCAACACGGAGAAATCCACCCTCTGAAACTGAGGGACATGGGCAAAAGAAGCTAGCTCAGGTTGCAACCTTTAAGCAGAAAAAAAACACAAGGGCGTGCAGACCTGGCAAAAAAGCCACAGTGAGAAATCTACCCTCTGAAACCGACGAAGATGGACAACAGAGGCTAGCTCAGGTGGCAATTTTTAAGGAAAAATAAAAGGAAGTGCGTGGAGACCTGGGGAAAAAGCAACACGGAGAAATCTACCCTCTAGAACTGAGAAAGAAGCGCAACAGAGGCTAGCTCAGGTGGCAATCTTTAAGCAAAAAAAATAAGATAAAAAAATACAATGGCGAGGAGACCCGGTGAAAAAGCAACCCTGAAAAAGGTACCCTCTGAAACTGAGGAAGCAGGGCAACAGTGCCTAGCTCAGGTGACAATCTTTAAGCAAAAGAAACACACAAGGGCGTGGGGAGCTGGCGAAAAGGCAACACTGAGAAATCCACCCTCTGAAACGGACGAAGATGGGCAACAGAGGCTAGCTCAGGTGGCAATCTTTAAGCAAAAGAAACACACAAGGGCGTGGAGACCTGGGGAAAAAGCAACACGGAGAAATCCACCCTCTGAAACTGAGGAAGATGGGCAAGAGAGGCTACCTCAGGTGGCAATCCTTAAGCAAAAACAAAGCACAAAGGCGTGGAGCCCTGGGGACAAAGCAACCCTGAAGTATCTACCCTCTGAAACTGAGGAACATGGGCAAGAGAGGCTAGCTCAGGTGGCAATCGTTAAGCAAAAACAAAACACAAAGGCGTGGAGACCTGGGGAAAAAGCAACCCTGAAATATCTACCCTCTGAAACTGAGGAAGATGGGCAAGAGAGGCTGGCTTCAGGTGGCAATCTTTAAGCAAAAGAAACACACAAGGGCGTGGAGGCCTGGGGAAAAAGCAACACGGAGAAATCCACCCTCTGAAACTGAGGGACATGGGCAAAAGAAGCTAGCTCAGGTTCTGCAACCTTTAAGCAGAAAAAAAACACAAGGGCGTGCAGACCTGGCAAAAAAGCCACAGTGAGAAATCTACCCTCTGAAACCGACGAAGATGGACAACAGAGGCTAGCTCAGGTGGCAATTTTTAAGGAAAAATAAAAGGAAGTGCGTGGAGACCTGGGGAAAAAGCAACACGGAGAAATCTACCCTCTAGAACTGAGAAAGAAGCGCAACAGAGGCTAGCTCAGGTGGCAATCTTTAAGCAAAAAAAATAAGATAAAAAAATACAATGGCGAGGAGACCCGGTGAAAAAGCAACCCTGAAAAAGGTACCCTCTGAAACTGAGGAAGCAGGGCAACAGTGCCTAGCTCAGGTGACAATCTTTAAGCAAAAGAAACACACAAGGGCGTGGGGAGCTGGCGAAAAGGCAACACTGAGAAATCCACCCTCTGAAACGGACGAAGATGGGCAACAGAGGCTAGCTCAGGTGGCAATCTTTAAGCAAAAGAAACACACAAGGGCGTGGAGACCTGGGGAAAAAGCAACACGGAGAAATCCACCCTCTGAAACTGAGGAAGATGGGCAAGAGAGGCTACCTCAGGTGGCAATCCTTAAGCAAAAACAAAGCACAAAGGCGTGGAGCCCTGGGGACAAAGCAACCCTGAAGTATCTACCCTCTGAAACTGAGGAACATGGGCAAGAGAGGCTAGCTCAGGTGGCAATCGTTAAGCAAAAACAAAACACAAAGGCGTGGAGACCTGGGGAAAAAGCAACCCTGAAATATCTACCCTCTGAAACTGAGGAAGATGGGCAAGAGAGGCTGGCTTCAGGTGGCAATCTTTAAGCAAAAGAAACACACAAGGGCGTGGAGGCCTGGGGAAAAAGCAACACGGAGAAATCCACCCTCTGAAACTGAGGGACATGGGCAAAAGAAGCTAGCTCAGGTTCTGCAACCTTTAAGCAGAAAAAAAACACAAGGGCGTGCAGACCTGGCAAAAAAGCCACAGTGAGAAATCTACCCTCTGAAACCGACGAAGATGGACAACAGAGGCTAGCTCAGGTGGCAATTTTTAAGGAAAAATAAAAGGAAGTGCGTGGAGACCTGGGGAAAAAGCAACACGGAGAAATCTACCCTCTAGAACTGAGAAAGAAGCGCAACAGAGGCTAGCTCAGGTGGCAATCTTTAAGCAAAAAAAATAAGATAAAAAAATACAATGGCGAGGAGACCCGGTGAAAAAGCAACCCTGAAAAAGGTACCCTCTGAAACTGAGGAAGCAGGGCAACAGTGCCTAGCTCAGGTGACAATCTTTAAGCAAAAGAAACACACAAGGGCGTGGGGAGCTGGCGAAAAGGCAACACTGAGAAATCCACCCTCTGAAACGGACGAAGATGGGCAACAGAGGCTAGCTCAGGTGGCAATCTTTAAGCAAAAGAAACACACAAGGGCGTGGAGACCTGGGGAAAAAGCAACACGGAGAAATCCACCCTCTGAAACTGAGGAAGATGGGCAAGAGAGGCTACCTCAGGTGGCAATCCTTAAGCAAAAACAAAGCACAAAGGCGTGGAGCCCTGGGGACAAAGCAACCCTGAAGTATCTACCCTCTGAAACTGAGGAACATGGGCAAGAGAGGCTAGCTCAGGTGGCAATCGTTAAGCAAAAACAAAACACAAAGGCGTGGAGACCTGGGGAAAAAGCAACCCTGAAATATCTACCCTCTGAAACTGAGGAAGATGGGCAAGAGAGGCTGGCTTCAGGTGGCAATCTTTAAGCAAAAGAAACACACAAGGGCGTGGAGGCCTGGGGAAAAAGCAACACGGAGAAATCCACCCTCTGAAACTGAGGGACATGGGCAAAAGAAGCTAGCTCAGGTTCTGCAACCTTTAAGCAGAAAAAAAACACAAGGGCGTGCAGACCTGGCAAAAAAGCCACAGTGAGAAATCTACCCTCTGAAACCGACGAAGATGGACAACAGAGGCTAGCTCAGGTGGCAATTTTTAAGGAAAAATAAAAGGAAGTGCGTGGAGACCTGGGGAAAAAGCAACACGGAGAAATCTACCCTCTAGAACTGAGAAAGAAGCGCAACAGAGGCTAGCTCAGGTGGCAATCTTTAAGCAAAAAAAATAAGATAAAAAAATACAATGGCGAGGAGACCCGGTGAAAAAGCAACCCTGAAAAAGGTACCCTCTGAAACTGAGGAAGCAGGGCAACAGTGCCTAGCTCAGGTGACAATCTTTAAGCAAAAGAAACACACAAGGGCGTGGGGAGCTGGCGAAAAGGCAACACTGAGAAATCCACCCTCTGAAACGGACGAAGATGGGCAACAGAGGCTAGCTCAGGTGGCAATCTTTAAGCAAAAGAAACACACAAGGGCGTGGAGACCTGGGGAAAAAGCAACACGGAGAAATCCACCCTCTGAAACTGAGGAAGATGGGCAAGAGAGGCTACCTCAGGTGGCAATCCTTAAGCAAAAACAAAGCACAAAGGCGTGGAGCCCTGGGGACAAAGCAACCCTGAAGTATCTACCCTCTGAAACTGAGGAACATGGGCAAGAGAGGCTAGCTCAGGTGGCAATCGTTAAGCAAAAACAAAACACAAAGGCGTGGAGACCTGGGGAAAAAGCAACCCTGAAATATCTACCCTCTGAAACTGAGGAAGATGGGCAAGAGAGGCTGGCTTCAGGTGGCAATCTTTAAGCAAAAGAAACACACAAGGGCGTGGAGGCCTGGGGAAAAAGCAACACGGAGAAATCCACCCTCTGAAACTGAGGGACATGGGCAAAAGAAGCTAGCTCAGGTTCTGCAACCTTTAAGCAGAAAAAAAACACAAGGGCGTGCAGACCTGGCAAAAAAGCCACAGTGAGAAATCTACCCTCTGAAACCGACGAAGATGGACAACAGAGGCTAGCTCAGGTGGCAATTTTTAAGGAAAAATAAAAGGAAGTGCGTGGAGACCTGGGGAAAAAGCAACACGGAGAAATCTACCCTCTAGAACTGAGAAAGAAGCGCAACAGAGGCTAGCTCAGGTGGCAATCTTTAAGCAAAAAAAATAAGATAAAAAAATACAATGGCGAGGAGACCCGGTGAAAAAGCAACCCTGAAAAAGGTACCCTCTGAAACTGAGGAAGCAGGGCAACAGTGCCTAGCTCAGGTGACAATCTTTAAGCAAAAGAAACACACAAGGGCGTGGGGAGCTGGCGAAAAGGCAACACTGAGAAATCCACCCTCTGAAACGGACGAAGATGGGCAACAGAGGCTAGCTCAGGTGGCAATCTTTAAGCAAAAGAAACACACAAGGGCGTGGAGACCTGGGGAAAAAGCAACACGGAGAAATCCACCCTCTGAAACTGAGGAAGATGGGCAAGAGAGGCTACCTCAGGTGGCAATCCTTAAGCAAAAACAAAGCACAAAGGCGTGGAGCCCTGGGGACAAAGCAACCCTGAAGTATCTACCCTCTGAAACTGAGGAACATGGGCAAGAGAGGCTAGCTCAGGTGGCAATCGTTAAGCAAAAACAAAACACAAAGGCGTGGAGACCTGGGGAAAAAGCAACCCTGAAATATCTACCCTCTGAAACTGAGGAAGATGGGCAAGAGAGGCTGGCTTCAGGTGGCAATCTTTAAGCAAAAGAAACACACAAGGGCGTGGAGGCCTGGGGAAAAAGCAACACGGAGAAATCCACCCTCTGAAACTGAGGGACATGGGCAAAAGAAGCTAGCTCAGGTTGCAACCTTTAAGCAGAAAAAAAACACAAGGGCGTGCAGACCTGGCAAAAAAGCCACAGTGAGAAATCTACCCTCTGAAACCGACGAAGATGGACAACAGAGGCTAGCTCAGGTGGCAATTTTTAAGGAAAAATAAAAGGAAGTGCGTGGAGACCTGGGGAAAAAGCAACACGGAGAAATCTACCCTCTAGAACTGAGAAAGAAGCGCAACAGAGGCTAGCTCAGGTGGCAATCTTTAAGCAAAAAAAATAAGATAAAAAAATACAATGGCGAGGAGACCCGGTGAAAAAGCAACCCTGAAAAAGGTACCCTCTGAAACTGAGGAAGCAGGGCAACAGTGCCTAGCTCAGGTGACAATCTTTAAGCAAAAGAAACACACAAGGGCGTGGGGAGCTGGCGAAAAGGCAACACTGAGAAATCCACCCTCTGAAACGGACGAAGATGGGCAACAGAGGCTAGCTCAGGTGGCAATCTTTAAGCAAAAGAAACACACAAGGGCGTGGAGACCTGGGGAAAAAGCAACACGGAGAAATCCACCCTCTGAAACTGAGGAAGATGGGCAAGAGAGGCTACCTCAGGTGGCAATCCTTAAGCAAAAACAAAGCACAAAGGCGTGGAGCCCTGGGGACAAAGCAACCCTGAAATATCTACCCTCTGAAACTGAGGAACATGGGCAAGAGAGGCTAGCTCAGGTGGCACTCGTTAAGCAAAAACAAAACACAAAGGCGTGGAGACCTGGGGAAAAAGCAACCCTGAAATATCTACCCTCTGAAACTGAGGAAGATGGGCAAGAGAGGCTGGCTTCAGGTGGCAATCTTTAAGCAAAAGAAACACACAAGGGCGTGGAGGCCTGGGGAAAAAGCAACACGGAGAAATCCACCCTCTGAAACTGAGGGACATGGGCAAAAGAAGCTAGCTCAGGTTCTGCAACCTTTAAGCAGAAAAAAAACACAAGGGCGTGCAGACCTGGCAAAAAAGCCACAGTGAGAAATCTACCCTCTGAAACCGACGAAGATGGACAACAGAGGCTAGCTCAGGTGGCAATTTTTAAGGAAAAATAAAAGGAAGTGCGTGGAGACCTGGGGAAAAAGCAACACGGAGAAATCTACCCTCTAGAACTGAGAAAGAAGCGCAACAGAGGCTAGCTCAGGTGGCAATCTTTAAGCAAAAAAAATAAGATAAAAAAATACAATGGCGAGGAGACCCGGTGAAAAAGCAACCCTGAAAAAGGTACCCTCTGAAACTGAGGAAGCAGGGCAACAGTGCCTAGCTCAGGTGACAATCTTTAAGCAAAAGAAACACACAAGGGCGTGGGGAGCTGGCGAAAAGGCAACACTGAGAAATCCACCCTCTGAAACGGACGAAGATGGGCAACAGAGGCTAGCTCAGGTGGCAATCTTTAAGCAAAAGAAACACACAAGGGCGTGGAGACCTGGGGAAAAAGCAACACGGAGAAATCCACCCTCTGAAACTGAGGAAGATGGGCAAGAGAGGCTACCTCAGGTGGCAATCCTTAAGCAAAAACAAAGCACAAAGGCGTGGAGCCCTGGGGACAAAGCAACCCTGAAGTATCTACCCTCTGAAACTGAGGAACATGGGCAAGAGAGGCTAGCTCAGGTGGCAATCGTTAAGCAAAAACAAAACACAAAGGCGTGGAGACCTGGGGAAAAAGCAACCCTGAAATATCTACCCTCTGAAACTGAGGAAGATGGGCAAGAGAGGCTGGCTTCAGGTGGCAATCTTTAAGCAAAAGAAACACACAAGGGCGTGGAGGCCTGGGGAAAAAGCAACACGGAGAAATCCACCCTCTGAAACTGAGGGACATGGGCAAAAGAAGCTAGCTCAGGTTGCAACCTTTAAGCAGAAAAAAAACACAAGGGCGTGCAGACCTGGCAAAAAAGCCACAGTGAGAAATCTACCCTCTGAAACCGACGAAGATGGACAACAGAGGCTAGCTCAGGTGGCAATTTTTCAGGAAAAATAAAAGGAAGTGCGTGGAGACCTGGGGAAAAAGCAACACGGAGAAATCTACCCTCTAGAACTGAGAAAGAAGCGCAACAGAGGCTAGCTCAGGTGGCAATCTTTAAGCAAAAAAAATAAGATAAAAAAATACAATGGCGAGGAGACCCGGTGAAAAAGCAACCCTGAAAAAGGTACCCTCTGAAACTGAGGAAGCAGGGCAACAGTGCCTAGCTCAGGTGACAATCTTTAAGCAAAAGAAACACACAAGGGCGTGGGGAGCTGGCGAAAAGGCAACACTGAGAAATCCACCCTCTGAAACGGACGAAGATGGGCAACAGAGGCTAGCTCAGGTGGCAATCTTTAAGCAAAAGAAACACACAAGGGCGTGGAGACCTGGGGAAAAAGCAACACGGAGAAATCCACCCTCTGAAACTGAGGAAGATGGGCAAGAGAGGCTACCTCAGGTGGCAATCCTTAAGCAAAAACAAAGCACAAAGGCGTGGAGCCCTGGGGACAAAGCAACCCTGAAGTATCTACCCTCTGAAACTGAGGAACATGGGCAAGAGAGGCTAGCTCAGGTGGCAATCGTTAAGCAAAAACAAAACACAAAGGCGTGGAGACCTGGGGAAAAAGCAACCCTGAAATATCTACCCTCTGAAACTGAGGAAGATGGGCAAGAGAGGCTGGCTTCAGGTGGCAATCTTTAAGCAAAAGAAACACACAAGGGCGTGGAGGCCTGGGGAAAAAGCAACACGGAGAAATCCACCCTCTGAAACTGAGGGACATGGGCAAAAGAAGCTAGCTCAGGTTCTGCAACCTTTAAGCAGAAAAA
Organism: Equus asinus; assembly: GCF_041296235.1. Classification (NCBI taxonomy): domain Eukaryota; kingdom Metazoa; phylum Chordata; class Mammalia; order Perissodactyla; family Equidae; genus Equus; species Equus asinus. Next base: position 1,432,027 of record NC_091813.1, on the reverse strand, counting down.
AAACACAAGGGCGTGCAGACCTGGCAAAAAAGCCACAGTGAGAAATCTACCCTCTGAAACCGACGAAGATGGACAACAGAGGCTAGCTCAGGTGGCAATTTTTAAGGAAAAATAAAAGGAAGTGCGTGGAGACCTGGGGAAAAAGCAACACGGAGAAATCTACCCTCTAGAACTGAGAAAGAAGCGCAACAGAGGCTAGCTCAGGTGGCAATCTTTAAGCAAAAAAAATAAGATAAAAAAATACAATGGCGAGGAGACCCGGTGAAAAAGCAACCCTGAAAAAGGTACCCTCTGAAACTGAGGAAGCAGGGCAACAGTGCCTAGCTCAGGTGACAATCTTTAAGCAAAAGAAACACACAAGGGCGTGGGGAGCTGGCGAAAAGGCAACACTGAGAAATCCACCCTCTGAAACGGACGAAGATGGGCAACAGAGGCTAGCTCAGGTGGCAATCTTTAAGCAAAAGAAACACACAAGGGCGTGGAGACCTGGGGAAAAAGCAACACGGAGAAATCCACCCTCTGAAACTGAGGAAGATGGGCAAGAGAGGCTACCTCAGGTGGCAATCCTTAAGCAAAAACAAAGCACAAAGGCGTGGAGCCCTGGGGACAAAGCAACCCTGAAGTATCTACCCTCTGAAACTGAGGAACATGGGCAAGAGAGGCTAGCTCAGGTGGCAATCGTTAAGCAAAAACAAAACACAAAGGCGTGGAGACCTGGGGAAAAAGCAACCCTGAAATATCTACCCTCTGAAACTGAGGAAGATGGGCAAGAGAGGCTGGCTTCAGGTGGCAATCTTTAAGCAAAAGAAACACACAAGGGCGTGGAGGCCTGGGGAAAAAGCAACACGGAGAAATCCACCCTCTGAAACTGAGGGACATGGGCAAAAGAAGCTAGCTCAGGTTCTGCAACCTTTAAGCAGAAAAAAAACACAAGGGCGTGCAGACCTGGCAAAAAAGCCACAGTGAGAAATCTACCCTCTGAAACCGACGAAGATGGACAACAGAGGCTAGCTCAGGTGGCAATTTTTAAGGAAAAATAAAAGGAAGTGCGTGGAGACCTGGGGAAAAAGCAACACGGAGAAATCTACCCTCTAGAACTGAGAAAGAAGCGCAACAGAGGCTAGCTCAGGTGGCAATCTTTAAGCAAAAAAAATAAGATAAAAAAATACAATGGCGAGGAGACCCGGTGAAAAAGCAACCCTGAAAAAGGTACCCTCTGAAACTGAGGAAGCAGGGCAACAGTGCCTAGCTCAGGTGACAATCTTTAAGCAAAAGAAACACACAAGGGCGTGGGGAGCTGGCGAAAAGGCAACACTGAGAAATCCACCCTCTGAAACGGACGAAGATGGGCAACAGAGGCTAGCTCAGGTGGCAATCTTTAAGCAAAAGAAACACACAAGGGCGTGGAGACCTGGGGAAAAAGCAACACGGAGAAATCCACCCTCTGAAACTGAGGAAGATGGGCAAGAGAGGCTACCTCAGGTGGCAATCCTTAAGCAAAAACAAAGCACAAAGGCGTGGAGCCCTGGGGACAAAGCAACCCTGAAGTATCTACCCTCTGAAACTGAGGAACATGGGCAAGAGAGGCTAGCTCAGGTGGCAATCGTTAAGCAAAAACAAAACACAAAGGCGTGGAGACCTGGGGAAAAAGCAACCCTGAAATATCTACCCTCTGAAACTGAGGAAGATGGGCAAGAGAGGCTGGCTTCAGGTGGCAATCTTTAAGCAAAAGAAACACACAAGGGCGTGGAGGCCTGGGGAAAAAGCAACACGGAGAAATCCACCCTCTGAAACTGAGGGACATGGGCAAAAGAAGCTAGCTCAGGTTCTGCAACCTTTAAGCAGAAAAAAAACACAAGGGCGTGCAGACCTGGCAAAAAAGCCACAGTGAGAAATCTACCCTCTGAAACCGACGAAGATGGACAACAGAGGCTAGCTCAGGTGGCAATTTTTAAGGAAAAATAAAAGGAAGTGCGTGGAGACCTGGGGAAAAAGCAACACGGAGAAATCTACCCTCTAGAACTGAGAAAGAAGCGCAACAGAGGCTAGCTCAGGTGGCAATCTTTAAGCAAAAAAAATAAGATAAAAAAATACAATGGCGAGGAGACCCGGTGAAAAAGCAACCCTGAAAAAGGTACCCTCTGAAACTGAGGAAGCAGGGCAACAGTGCCTAGCTCAGGTGACAATCTTTAAGCAAAAGAAACACACAAGGGCGTGGGGAGCTGGCGAAAAGGCAACACTGAGAAATCCACCCTCTGAAACGGACGAAGATGGGCAACAGAGGCTAGCTCAGGTGGCAATCTTTAAGCAAAAGAAACACACAAGGGCGTGGAGACCTGGGGAAAAAGCAACACGGAGAAATCCACCCTCTGAAACTGAGGAAGATGGGCAAGAGAGGCTACCTCAGGTGGCAATCCTTAAGCAAAAACAAAGCACAAAGGCGTGGAGCCCTGGGGACAAAGCAACCCTGAAGTATCTACCCTCTGAAACTGAGGAACATGGGCAAGAGAGGCTAGCTCAGGTGGCAATCGTTAAGCAAAAACAAAACACAAAGGCGTGGAGACCTGGGGAAAAAGCAACCCTGAAATATCTACCCTCTGAAACTGAGGAAGATGGGCAAGAGAGGCTGGCTTCAGGTGGCAATCTTTAAGCAAAAGAAACACACAAGGGCGTGGAGGCCTGGGGAAAAAGCAACACGGAGAAATCCACCCTCTGAAACTGAGGGACATGGGCAAAAGAAGCTAGCTCAGGTTCTGCAACCTTTAAGCAGAAAAAAAACACAAGGGCGTGCAGACCTGGCAAAAAAGCCACAGTGAGAAATCTACCCTCTGAAACCGACGAAGATGGACAACAGAGGCTAGCTCAGGTGGCAATTTTTAAGGAAAAATAAAAGGAAGTGCGTGGAGACCTGGGGAAAAAGCAACACGGAGAAATCTACCCTCTAGAACTGACAAAGAAGCGCAACAGAGGCTAGCTCAGGTGGCAATCTTTAAGCAAAAAAAATAAGATAAAAAAATACAATGGCGAGGAGACCCGGTGAAAAAGCAACCCTGAAAAAGGTACCCTCTGAAACTGAGGAAGCAGGGCAACAGTGCCTAGCTCAGGTGACAATCTTTAAGCAAAAGAAACACACAAGGGCGTGGGGAGCTGGCGAAAAGGCAACACTGAGAAATCCACCCTCTGAAACGGACGAAGATGGGCAACAGAGGCTAGCTCAGGTGGCAATCTTTAAGCAAAAGAAACACACAAGGGCGTGGAGACCTGGGGAAAAAGCAACACGGAGAAATCCACCCTCTGAAACTGAGGAAGATGGGCAAGAGAGGCTACCTCAGGTGGCAATCCTTAAGCAAAAACAAAGCACAAAGGCGTGGAGCCCTGGGGACAAAGCAACCCTGAAGTATCTACCCTCTGAAACTGAGGAACATGGGCAAGAGAGGCTAGCTCAGGTGGCAATCGTTAAGCAAAAACAAAACACAAAGGCGTGGAGACCTGGGGAAAAAGCAACCCTGAAATATCTACCCTCTGAAACTGAGGAAGATGGGCAAGAGAGGCTGGCTTCAGGTGGCAATCTTTAAGCAAAAGAAACACACAAGGGCGTGGAGGCCTGGGGAAAAAGCAACACGGAGAAATCCACCCTCTGAAACTGAGGGACATGGGCAAAAGAAGCTAGCTCAGGTTCTGCAACCTTTAAGCAGAAAAAAAACACAAGGGCGTGCAGACCTGGCAAAAAAGCAACAGTGAGAAATCTACCCTCTGAAACCGACGAAGATGGACAACAGAGGCTAGCTCAGGTGGCAATTTTTAAGGAAAAATAAAAGGAAGTGCGTGGAGACCTGGGGAAAAAGCAACACGGAGAAATCTACCCTCTAGAACTGACAAAGAAGCGCAACAGAGGCTAGCTCAGGTGGCAATCTTTAAGCAAAAAAAATAAGATAAAAAAATACAATGGCGAGGAGACCCGGTGAAAAAGCAACCCTGAAAAAGGTACCCTCTGAAACTGAGGAAGCAGGGCAACAGTGCCTAGCTCAGGTGACAATCTTTAAGCAAAAGAAACACACAAGGGCGTGGGGAGCTGGCGAAAAGGCAACACTGAGAAATCCACCCTCTGAAACGGACGAAGATGGGCAACAGAGGCTAGCTCAGGTGGCAATCTTTAAGCAAAAGAAACACACAAGGGCGTGGAGACCTGGGGAAAAAGCAACACGGAGAAATCCACCCTCTGAAACTGAGGAAGATGGGCAAGAGAGGCTACCTCAGGTGGCAATCCTTAAGCAAAAACAAAGCACAAAGGCGTGGAGCCCTGGGGACAAAGCAACCCTGAAGTATCTACCCTCTGAAACTGAGGAACATGGGCAAGAGAGGCTAGCTCAGGTGGCAATCGTTAAGCAAAAACAAAACACAAAGGCGTGGAGACCTGGGGAAAAAGCAACCCTGAAATATCTACCCTCTGAAACTGAGGAAGATGGGCAAGAGAGGCTGGCTTCAGGTGGCAATCTTTAAGCAAAAGAAACACACAAGGGCGTGGAGGCCTGGGGAAAAAGCAACACGGAGAAATCCACCCTCTGAAACTGAGGGACATGGGCAAAAGAAGCTAGCTCAGGTTGCAACCTTTAAGCAGAAAAAAAACACAAGGGCGTGCAGACCTGGCAAAAAAGCCACAGTGAGAAATCTACCCTCTGAAACCGACGAAGATGGACAACAGAGGCTAGCTCAGGTGGCAATTTTTAAGGAAAAATAAAAGGAAGTGCGTGGAGACCTGGGGAAAAAGCAACACGGAGAAATCTACCCTCTAGAACTGAGAAAGAAGCGCAACAGAGGCTAGCTCAGGTGGCAATCTTTAAGCAAAAAAAATAAGATAAAAAAATACAATGGCGAGGAGACCCGGTGAAAAAGCAACCCTGAAAAAGGTACCCTCTGAAACTGAGGAAGCAGGGCAACAGTGCCTAGCTCAGGTGACAATCTTTAAGCAAAAGAAACACACAAGGGCGTGGGGAGCTGGCGAAAAGGCAACACTGAGAAATCCACCCTCTGAAACGGACGAAGATGGGCAACAGAGGCTAGCTCAGGTGGCAATCTTTAAGCAAAAGAAACACACAAGGGCGTGGAGACCTGGGGAAAAAGCAACACGGAGAAATCCACCCTCTGAAACTGAGGAAGATGGGCAAGAGAGGCTACCTCAGGTGGCAATCCTTAAGCAAAAACAAAGCACAAAGGCGTGGAGCCCTGGGGACAAAGCAACCCTGAAGTATCTACCCTCTGAAACTGAGGAACATGGGCAAGAGAGGCTAGCTCAGGTGGCAATCGTTAAGCAAAAACAAAACACAAAGGCGTGGAGACCTGGGGAAAAAGCAACCCTGAAATATCTACCCTCTGAAACTGAGGAAGATGGGCAAGAGAGGCTGGCTTCAGGTGGCAATCTTTAAGCAAAAGAAACACACAAGGGCGTGGAGGCCTGGGGAAAAAGCAACACGGAGAAATCCACCCTCTGAAACTGAGGGACATGGGCAAAAGAAGCTAGCTCAGGTTGCAACCTTTAAGCAGAAAAAAAACACAAGGGCGTGCAGACCTGGCAAAAAAGCCACAGTGAGAAATCTACCCTCTGAAACCGACGAAGATGGACAACAGAGGCTAGCTCAGGTGGCAATTTTTAAGGAAAAATAAAAGGAAGTGCGTGGAGACCTGGGGAAAAAGCAACACGGAGAAATCTACCCTCTAGAACTGAGAAAGAAGCGCAACAGAGGCTAGCTCAGGTGGCAATCTTTAAGCAAAAAAAATAAGATAAAAAAATACAATGGCGAGGAGACCCGGTGAAAAAGCAACCCTGAAAAAGGTACCCTCTGAAACTGAGGAAGCAGGGCAACAGTGCCTAGCTCAGGTGACAATCTTTAAGCAAAAGAAACACACAAGGGCGTGGGGAGCTGGCGAAAAGGCAACACTGAGAAATCCACCCTCTGAAACGGACGAAGATGGGCAACAGAGGCTAGCTCAGGTGGCAATCTTTAAGCAAAAGAAACACACAAGGGCGTGGAGACCTGGGGAAAAAGCAACACGGAGAAATCCACCCTCTGAAACTGAGGAAGATGGGCAAGAGAGGCTACCTCAGGTGGCAATCCTTAAGCAAAAACAAAGCACAAAGGCGTGGAGCCCTGGGGACAAAGCAACCCTGAAATATCTACCCTCTGAAACTGAGGAACATGGGCAAGAGAGGCTAGCTCAGGTGGCACTCGTTAAGCAAAAACAAAACACAAAGGCGTGGAGACCTGGGGAAAAAGCAACCCTGAAATATCTACCCTCTGAAACTGAGGAAGATGGGCAAGAGAGGCTGGCTTCAGGTGGCAATCTTTAAGCAAAAGAAACACACAAGGGCGTGGAGGCCTGGGGAAAAAGCAACACGGAGAAATCCACCCTCTGAAACTGAGGGACATGGGCAAAAGAAGCTAGCTCAGGTTCTGCAACCTTTAAGCAGAAAAAAAACACAAGGGCGTGCAGACCTGGCAAAAAAGCCACAGTGAGAAATCTACCCTCTGAAACCGACGAAGATGGACAACAGAGGCTAGCTCAGGTGGCAATTTTTAAGGAAAAATAAAAGGAAGTGCGTGGAGACCTGGGGAAAAAGCAACACGGAGAAATCTACCCTCTAGAACTGAGAAAGAAGCGCAACAGAGGCTAGCTCAGGTGGCAATCTTTAAGCAAAAAAAATAAGATAAAAAAATACAATGGCGAGGAGACCCGGTGAAAAAGCAACCCTGAAAAAGGTACCCTCTGAAACTGAGGAAGCAGGGCAACAGTGCCTAGCTCAGGTGACAATCTTTAAGCAAAAGAAACACACAAGGGCGTGGGGAGCTGGCGAAAAGGCAACACTGAGAAATCCACCCTCTGAAACGGACGAAGATGGGCAACAGAGGCTAGCTCAGGTGGCAATCTTTAAGCAAAAGAAACACACAAGGGCGTGGAGACCTGGGGAAAAAGCAACACGGAGAAATCCACCCTCTGAAACTGAGGAAGATGGGCAAGAGAGGCTACCTCAGGTGGCAATCCTTAAGCAAAAACAAAGCACAAAGGCGTGGAGCCCTGGGGACAAAGCAACCCTGAAGTATCTACCCTCTGAAACTGAGGAACATGGGCAAGAGAGGCTAGCTCAGGTGGCAATCGTTAAGCAAAAACAAAACACAAAGGCGTGGAGACCTGGGGAAAAAGCAACCCTGAAATATCTACCCTCTGAAACTGAGGAAGATGGGCAAGAGAGGCTGGCTTCAGGTGGCAATCTTTAAGCAAAAGAAACACACAAGGGCGTGGAGGCCTGGGGAAAAAGCAACACGGAGAAATCCACCCTCTGAAACTGAGGGACATGGGCAAAAGAAGCTAGCTCAGGTTGCAACCTTTAAGCAGAAAAAAAACACAAGGGCGTGCAGACCTGGCAAAAAAGCCACAGTGAGAAATCTACCCTCTGAAACCGACGAAGATGGACAACAGAGGCTAGCTCAGGTGGCAATTTTTCAGGAAAAATAAAAGGAAGTGCGTGGAGACCTGGGGAAAAAGCAACACGGAGAAATCTACCCTCTAGAACTGAGAAAGAAGCGCAACAGAGGCTAGCTCAGGTGGCAATCTTTAAGCAAAAAAAATAAGATAAAAAAATACAATGGCGAGGAGACCCGGTGAAAAAGCAACCCTGAAAAAGGTACCCTCTGAAACTGAGGAAGCAGGGCAACAGTGCCTAGCTCAGGTGACAATCTTTAAGCAAAAGAAACACACAAGGGCGTGGGGAGCTGGCGAAAAGGCAACACTGAGAAATCCACCCTCTGAAACGGACGAAGATGGGCAACAGAGGCTAGCTCAGGTGGCAATCTTTAAGCAAAAGAAACACACAAGGGCGTGGAGACCTGGGGAAAAAGCAACACGGAGAAATCCACCCTCTGAAACTGAGGAAGATGGGCAAGAGAGGCTACCTCAGGTGGCAATCCTTAAGCAAAAACAAAGCACAAAGGCGTGGAGCCCTGGGGACAAAGCAACCCTGAAATATCTACCCTCTGAAACTGAGGAACATGGGCAAGAGAGGCTAGCTCAGGTGGCACTCGTTAAGCAAAAACAAAACACAAAGGCGTGGAGACCTGGGGAAAAAGCAACCCTGAAATATCTACCCTCTGAAACTGAGGAAGATGGGCAAGAGAGGCTGGCTTCAGGTGGCAATCTTTAAGCAAAAGAAACACACAAGGGCGTGGAGGCCTGGGGAAAAAGCAACACGGAGAAATCCACCCTCTGAAACTGAGGGACATGGGCAAAAGAAGCTAGCTCAGGTTCTGCAACCTTTAAGCAGAAAAAAAACACAAGGGCGTGCAGACCTGGCAAAAAAGCAACAGTGAGAAATCTACCCTCTGAAACCGACGAAGATGGACAACAGAGGCTAGCTCAGGTGGCAATTTTTAAGGAAAAATAAAAGGAAGTGCGTGGAGACCTGGGGAAAAAGCAACACGGAGAAATCTACCCTCTAGAACTGAGAAAGAAGCGCAACAGAGGCTAGCTCAGGTGGCAATCTTTAAGCAAAAAAAATAAGATAAAAAAATACAATGGCGAGGAGACCCGGTGAAAAAGCAACCCTGAAAAAGGTACCCTCTGAAACTGAGGAAGCAGGGCAACAGTGCCTAGCTCAGGTGACAATCTTTAAGCAAAAGAAACACACAAGGGCGTGGGGAGCTGGTGAAAAGGCAACACTGAGAAATCCACCCTCTGAAACGGACGAAGATGGGCAACAGAGGCTAACTCAGGTGGCAATCTTTAAGCAAAAGAAACACACAAGGGCGTGGAGACCTGGGGAAAAAGCAACACGGAGAAATCCACCCTCTGAAACTGAGGAAGATGGGCAAGAGAGGCTACCTCAGGTGGCAATCCTTAAGCAAAAACAAAGCACAAAGGCGTGGAGCCCTGGGGACAAAGCAACCCTGAAGTATCTACCCTCTGAAACTGAGGAACATGGGCAAGAGAGGCTAGCTCAGGTGGCAATCGTTAAGCAAAAACAAAACACAAAGGCGTGGAGACCTGGGGAAAAAGCAACCCTGAAATATCTACCCTCTGAAACTGAGGAAGATGGGCAAGAGAGGCTGGCTTCAGGTGGCAATCTTTAAGCAAAAGAAACACACAAGGGCGTGGAGGCCTGGGGAAAAAGCAACACGGAGAAATCCACCCTCTGAAACTGAGGGACATGGGCAAAAGAAGCTAGCTCAGGTTCTGCAACCTTTAAGCAGAAAAAAAACACAAGGGCGTGCAGACCTGGCAAAAAAGCAACAGTGAGAAATCTACCCTCTGAAACCGACGAAGATGGACAACAGAGGCTAGCTCAGGTGGCAATTTTTCAGGAAAAATAAAAGGAAGTGCGTGGAGACCTGGGGAAAAAGCAACACGGAGAAATCTACCCTCTAGAACTGAGAAAGAAGCGCAACAGAGGCTAGCTCAGGTGGCAATCTTTAAGCAAAAAAAATAAGATAAAAAAATACAATGGCGAGGAGACCCGGTGAAAAAGCAACCCTGAAAAAGGTACCCTCTGAAACTGAGGAAGCAGGGCAACAGTGCCTAGCTCAGGTGACAATCTTTAAGCAAAAGAAACACACAAGGGCGTGGGGAGCTGGCGAAAAGGCAACACTGAGAAATCCACCCTCTGAAACGGACGAAGATGGGCAACAGAGGCTACCTCAGGTGGCAATCGTTAAGCCAAAGAAACACACAAGGGTGTGGAGACCTGGGGAAAAAGCAACACGGAGAAATCCACCCTCTGAAACTGAGGAACATGGGCAAAAGAAGCTAGCTCAGGTTGCAGCCTTCAAGCAGGAAAAAAAAAGACGCAAGGGCGTGGAGAGCTGGCGAAAAAGCAACACTGAGAAATCTACCCTCTGAAACCGAAGAAGATGGGCAACAGAGGCTAGCTCAGGTGGCAATCTTTAAGCAAAAAATAAAAAATAAAAAAATACAATGGCGAGGAGACCCGGTCAAAAAGCAACCCTGAAAAAGGTACCCTCTGAAACTGAGGAAGCAGCGCAACAGTGCCTAGCTCAGGTGACAATCTTTAAGCAAAAAAAAAAAACAAAAAACAAAAAACAAAAAACAAAACCCACAATGGAGTGGAGACCCGGGGGAAATCAACACTGAAAAATACAAAAAGAATGGAAGACCAATAGACAGAGCAGGCACTTTCACCTGGGGTGGAGGAGGTAGGCATGGATGACCGATAAGCGCATGAAAAGATGTGAGCTGTTCCCTGGAAAAGCAAGTGAGAAAATTAGAGGGAGACATTGTGGGGACACATGGGTGAGACTGCCTTCTTCCAAATACCGGAACAGGATCAAACTGCTAGTCAGGTCGCGGAGAAGCCAAGTCAGTCACTCACGCCTCACTGGTGGTGAAGGGAAACGGTATGGCCTCTGTGAAAAAGGGCGTGGCGGGTTCCAAAACTGACACGCCGCGGAAACAACCACCGAAAGTGGCAACCTACATAAGCCTTTGGTGTATCTTGCCTCCTAAGAGCGTCTGTATGTAGCTGGAGCCTTGGGTCGTTAAGGCTTCCACAGTGATCTGTGGTGGGTGGGTGGGGGGGGGGGGGCCTTGGGCCTTGGGGGTCTCCGCTGGACCTCCAGGAAGTCAGCTTTTGTGGAGTCCCGTGAGTCCTTCCAGGGAGGGAGGCATCCAACCCGAGGGTGGTCTGGAGGGCACCACTCCCACCACTCCCGGGGGCTGGGGCGGGGGGCGGGGTGGGGGCTGCGGCCACGTTCCTGTTCATTCACACAGAATCCGGGGCATGAATGTTCTTAGCAGCTCTGTTCCACACAGCCCCACACTGGAAACCACACAGACGTCCTGCGAGTCCCATCCCTTGCTCATGTCGCCGGGGCTCCGGAGGAGGGCCACTCTGTAAAAGCGGCCGCCAGATGGCGCCCAACGACCGGCGCGGAGGGGTCAGCGGGAGGGAACCGGGTCACCAGCCAGCGAGAGTGCACAGCCTGAGCCCACCGCCGGGTCAGGTCTCTCTCTGTCTCTGTCTCTGTCTCTGTCTCTGTCTCTGTCTCTCTCTGTCTCTGTCTCTGTCTCTGTCTCTCTCTGTCTCTCTCTCTCTCTCTTTCTCTCTGGGCCCGCTTGGGGCGGCCGGGAGGTCACCACGTGAGGCCCCAGGGTGTCCACCTCGGAGCTCCCAGGCAGCACAGGGCAACCCTGGGCGCAGAAGGAGGTGTTGGAAAATCGGCGGGGAGGGGGGTGGGGTGGGTGGGCTTGCCAGGAAGGGGACAGACTCCCCACGTGACTTCTGGGCCGGGCCGGGCGCGGGGCTGCCGGCTGGCTGACGCGGACAGAGGTGGAAAAGTCCCCGGAGATGCCACGGGGCAGGCCGGGGCTGCCGGCCCCCGCTTCCCGGAGCGGCCCGAGCACTTCCCGGGCTCCCGGGAGGACTTAGAAAATCACGGCGGGGTGGGGGGTGGGGGTCGCTGTCAAACCGAAACCATGCACGTCATCAGAGAAGGACCGTGACGACGGAGGAATTGTCCGCAGTCTGTCAGGAATTGTGTGCAGCCTGTCACTTCCGGCCCAGAGGGTCTCTCTAAGGCAGACGGACAGACAGAGCCCACAAGTCGTAGAGGAAAGGACCGAGCCGCTTGGCCGCGGAAAAGTTTACAACACAAAACAGGTCTCCCTCCGCACGGGGCCACAGCAAAGCCCAAAGACGACACACGGGGGGGAGCATGGGTGCAGATGCACGTGTGGTGATAAGAATATGGATTTCAGCAGGGCTTCCCGTCCTCATCAACAAGCAGAAGCACCCAAATGGTGGGGGTTGGGGGGCAGAGACCTCACAGCCATTCCCTCCACAAATCGAGTTCCCCGGGACATCCTCACAGCGCCGTGCTGTGAGTGTGTGTGGGTGTTTAAAATGGAGTAAATGTGGACGTGGAACTGCTCCGTGAAACCAAAATAACAACAGTCGTAGATCTTCTTTGGTCATTTAGAAAATTCTTTTTTTTTTTTTTTCCCCAGCGGTGCACGTATTTCCCTTCCAAAAAAGAAGAACGGGAAAGGAGATGTTAAAGGCAAGCAGAGAGAGGAAAACTGTTGCAAAACAAAAGCTGAGCTCCCGTCCGAGGGAGGCCTCCTCCATTGGAGGCCTAGGAAATCATTCTGACAAAATGGAGGATCTCTGTCTTTGGTGTCGATTCCCTCAGAGGTCAAGAGAAACATTTTCCAATGTCTTTATCAGGAGGAGACTAGAAGTTAGAGAAAAGTATCCTTTCGGGAGTGAGAAAAACAAATTCTGATTTTGCATCAGCTTCCCTCCGATCTTGAAACTCATTGACTTGATTCCATTCTGTCGACGGAAATAATCCGGAACCAATCTATCCGTGAAAATCGGGGTGCGTTTATTCTGAGCTAAAATGTGAGGACTGTGGCCCGGGGCCTTTCTTCCCGAAGGAAGAGAGGGTGCCCGGGAAGTGGGGTGTACAGAGTGCTTCTAGACCCCCAGAGAGGACGTTTCACATAGGATCGAAAGGTCCCTTGGATGATAGTCGCGAGACTGCTCTGTCGGCACAGCGATCGACAGACACTGCTGGGTGGCAGGTCTGTTGTCTGGGCCTGGGTGGTCACAGGGGAGCCGGATGGTCAAAGGTGAGCGCAACCATCCGCTCCTAGCCTAAGGAAAGATGCCTCTCCTTAAGGAAAGGCCCGAGCACGGGGAAGCTGCTCCTTTCCCTTAAGGGCATTGGTTCTTGCCGTAGGAAATGTGTAAAGCGGATCTACGATGCGATGCGTGCTCGACGGCCACGTCAGGCCCTTTTCGAAAAACACTGTCAGGCCGAATTAGGCCGACACCCAATGGCTTCCTCATAGACTCCCATAGATCCTATCGCTCGCCATTTCTATCTGTCCACTCGTTCCAATTTTAGGCCACTTGACCACGAACAGGCCTTTTTCTCAGATTATTTTCCCCGTGAAACTTTGATCACCTTTTCACAGACAAAACGATCTTTACTTTTTAGGCCCTCTTGCCTGAAGGCAGCCATCTCACTTTCCTTGAACACAAAGATGTTTCCCATATTCACTTTTAGTGGCTTTTTGTTTTGTTTTGTTTTGTTTTGAGGACGATGAGCCCTGAGCTAACTGCTGCCAATCCTCCTCTTTTTGCCGAGGAAGGCTGGCCCTGAGCTCACCTCCGTGCCCATCTTCCTCTATTTCATATGTGGGACGCCTACCACCACGTGGCTCGCCCAGCGGTGCCACGTCCACCCCCGGGATCCGAACTGGCGAACCCCGGGCCGGCGAAGCGGAACAGGCACACTTAACCAGCGCGCCACCGGGCCGGCCTAGTGGCTTTCATCGCATTTGTTAAGTAGATTTTTTAACCCTCACGAACCTTAATTTTGGTGAAAACTAAGAAGCCAGCAATTAGGAACTGTCCTTCCCATGAGCATTCCGTCGCTTGGCCAATGTCTAAACACTTGGCCACTTTTAGAAACATGGGATTTCATAGGTTTATCTTTTCCTTCGCTTTATTTGATTTCATCTCACTTTAGTTTTTGGGTGAGGAAGATCGGCCCTCACAGAGCTAACGCCTGTTGCCAATCTTCCGTTTTTGTTTTTTTTTTCCCCCCTCCCGATTTTTCTCCCCCAATCCCCCCCATGACATAGTTGTCTATCTTAGTTGAGGGCCCTTCCAGTTGTGGCATGTGGGACGCCGCCTCCACACGGCCCGACGAGCGGTGCCGTGTCCGTGCCGTGCCCGGGATCTGAACCGGCAAAACCCTGGGCCGCCGAAGGGGAGCTTGTGAACTTAACCACTCGGCCACGGGGCCGCCCCTGTCCGTGGACTTTTTTATCACCTGATTTCACCTCGCAAAACTTCAAAGCTTCAAGTTATCAGAGAGGTTTGGGAAGTTGTTTTTATTAATTTAATTAATTTATTTTTCGAGGAAGACGAGCCCCGAGCTGACACCTGCTGCCAATTCTCCTCTTTTTGCCCCGGGAGAGTGATCCCGAGCTAACATCCGTGCCCATCCCCCTCCCCTTGATAGGCGGGACGCTGACCACAGCGTGGCTCGCCAAGCGGCGCCACGTCCGCACCCTGGATCCGAACCTGCGAACCCCTGGCTGACAAAACGGAACGTGCGAACTTAACCGCTGTGCCGCCGGGCTGGCCCTTCGGGAAGTTATTTTCAGGACACGGGCCATAAACTAGAATCACCGCTACAGGTTTATCGGAGCGACATCAGCGTTCGTGGTGGATTGAGTCGTCCCCTCTGTCTCTCCCCTCCAGGGCACAACCAAAGGGACGTCTATCGACCCACCCACCAAGGATTCCCCCCCCCCCCCCCCGCACGGCACAGCAGGATGCCTGAGAGATCCACGCAGCCCTACAGCGGCAAGTCACATTCGCACAGTCAAAATTCAATGGCAGAGACAAAACGTTAAGGTCAGTGAGAGGGAAGAGAATAACCGGCCCAGGAGCAACGGTGTGAAGAACACGGAGAAGACGGGTCCTAGACGCCGGGGTCCCCGGAGCAGCGATTTCATCAGAGGCCCGCAAACGTCCACGATCTCCACACCACGTTTATGGCCGACTGCGTGCGTGGGTCCTTTGGAATCGACCAGGCTACCGTCCGGGCCACTTTGGGACATCGTGTCCAGCTGCCCCGAGCGGTGGAGCTGTCGTTCAAGTGTAAGATGGGGCCCGTCCGGGGAGAGAATGGGGACGGGGAAAGGGAGGCCGCGGGAAGTCACAGAGTCTGAGGTGTTCGGGGGAGACTGACTCTTCTGAAGTGGAGGTGGTAGAAGGAGAGCAGCAGGATTTTTGGATTTTTGTTCCCTCTGTTAGGTATCTGGGTCCGGAGGAGAGTGGGGCGGGGGGGGGGGCGGGTGGTGGTGGTGGTGGTGGGTGTGAGGCTGAGGCGGGGCTGGTGTTTCCTTTCCGAGTCAGGTGGAAGAGCTCCTCCAGTGGAGGTTTTTAGACAAGGGGTCTGGTCTGGCAGGATGGGAGGTTGCGGGTTGAGCCACAGGGGAATCTGTCGTAGCTCAGACTCGGGCCTTTGAAGAAATAGACAGAGAGAGGAGTTTTGCTCTGTCTGTCACCGCAGCCGGCACCTCAGGAGCAACAACAGGAGGCTTCCCGAATGAGTGAAGGGGCAGGAGCCAGCGTGCCCCGTGCCTCTCTCAGCCCTGCGCCGGCAGGGAAGGAAGCAGGCAGGCAGGCCTCAGGGCTACTCCCGTCCTACTGCCCGGTGGTCCCTGTCCCGGCCCCGCCCCCACTCTCCCCCTGACCCTCACCGCTCCCCAGCCCTCTTCTCAGCCAGAGAGGCGATGGGGGGGGGGCGGTGCGGTCCCAGAACAAGTTTCCTCTCATCCGCCATCATCTTGCCACCCTGACGACTTGGCCTAAGATCCGGCCTAGGCTGTACCCTGAGATCCGGCCTAGGCTGTACCCGTGTGTGGTTTTCCTGTGGACAAGGGGGCCGGTTCACCATTTCGGAAGAAACCCCTAGCCTTCCACTGCCGAGTCGCCAGCCTGGGAGGGGGGAGGGGGGAGGGGGGAGGGGAGGTCAGGCCCATTCATTCCGATGGGCCTGGCGTCAGGGCTTCATTCAAGTGCAGGAAGCTCTCTCCCATGGCCTCGGGCTTTTTTCCATTGAACGGCTTTCTTCAATTCCCCCACCCTTAGGCCGCAGTCCACCAAGGGCCGGGAGGCAGGGAGGGAAGATGTTGGGGCAGGGTGGCTGTCTGAGAAACTCGCCTCATCTGGGGCAGAAAGAGTGCCCCCCTCCTTTCTCTAACCCTACTAGACTGCTTGAGGATCACGGACGGTTTGGCTCATCGATGAGCCCTGCGTTATGGGCCCGGCAAGCAAACTCCTAACGGGCAACCCGCCGCTCTAGGCGTGTGTGGGTTTTTTGATCTTTCACCTTCAAGTTCGCACGACATCGGTCCGTGTCCCCCGCCCCGGCTTCCCATGGGAAATCCTCCGTCTCTTTCCACAGACTCACTGGCGACTTCACACAGTGCCTGCCTCCTCCTCCTTAGGAAGGAAGGAAGGAAGGAAGGAAGGAAGGAAGGGAGGAAGGAAGGAAGGAAGGAAGGGAGGGGCTGACCCCGTGGCCGAGCGGTTGAGTTTGCACGCTCCGCTTCAGCGGCCCGGGGCTTGGAAGGTTCGGATCCTGGGCTCGGACACGGCACCGCTCATCAAACCACGCTGAGGTGGCGTCCCACACGGCAGAACCAGAGGGACCCTCAAAGAGAATATAGAACTAGGTACTGGGGTGCTCTGGGGAGAAGAAGAAGAAGGAGGAGGAATAAAAAGAAAAGAAAAGATTGGCAATGAGCTCGGGTGCCAGTCTTTAAAAAAAAAAAAAAAAAAAGAGGAAGAAAGATGGACAAACAGGAACGAATCCCACTGACGGCACCTCCAAATGGTGGGGGGCAGGGGGGTGGGGGGGGTGGGGAGTGGCATCATCGGGCCAAGGGTGACTCTAAGCGTGATCCCGCGGTTGTGTTATTTGACATTTTATCGAATCGATTTATTATTTTATTTTTGAGGAAGATGAGCCCTGAGCGAACATCTGCCACCAATCCTCCTCTGTCGGCCGAGGAAGACTGGCCCTGAGCTGACATCCGTGCCCATCCCCCTCTACTTTCCAGGTGGGACGCCTGCCACAGCGTGGCTCGCCAAGCGGTGCCGGGTCCTGCGCCCGGGATCCGGACCGGCGAACCCGGGGCCGGCGGAGCAGAACGTGCGAACTTCACCGCCGCGCCACCGGGCCGGCCCCCGGAGTTGTTTTGAAAATCCAGTAAGGGGCTGGCCCCGTGGCCGAGTGGTTAAGTTCGCGCGCTCCGCTGCAGGCAGCCCAGTGTTTCATCGGTTTGTTCGGATCCCGGGCGCGGACACGGCACTGCTCATCAAACCACGCTGAGGCGGCGTCCCACATACCACCGCTAGAAGGACCCACCGCGAAGAACACACAACTACGTACCGGGGGGCTTTGGGGAGAAAAAGGAAAGACAAAAAATAAAATCTTCCAAACTCCAATAAAACTTTGAGTGAAGACGACGAGGAGGATGCGAAACGTATCTCACGCCTCCGAGCCGAGCCGTCCGTTTAGGTTTAGGAAGGGGGACGAGGACCCTTTGTAAGCGACATCCCTTTTTAAGCACCATTCTAAACCACAGAACAGAACTCCCTCTCCTCGACCCGGAGCGAGGAGGTTCCTGGGTGTGTCAGAGAGGGTCACGTCCTCTGCAGCACGAACGAACCGCCAGGGTTCGGCCACGGGAAAGAATTTCTTCCTCTCCAGGGGGACTAAAAGTCACCGACGGCAGCGGGCGTAGGTGCTATCCTTCCCGTCCAGGAAAGGCAGGGAGAACTTCAGCCGTGAAGAGAAGGAGGTCTTCCTCACTCCCCGTTTTGGGAGGGCCCCTTTGGCAGGGGAGTTTTGTCTCCTGATTTCAAGTCAGGAAGAAAAGGGAGAGAGAGAGAGAGAGAGAGAGAGAGAGAGAGAGTGTGTGTCCTTCTCGTGCCAGGTCGGTCTGAGGGGGACCTCCTCTGGTTTCCTCCCTTCCCAGGGAACGCCGTTCGCTCCTTCTTCTAGAAAAAGCTCCCAAAGCACCACCGCCCAGGATGGTCGACCTACGCCCATCGTCCCTCCTTTCCCAATCATTTCTACCGCGACAGAGGGACAGAGGCCCCTGCCCCATCCCCATCCCCACCCCCACCCCCATCGCCTGCCTCCTTGATGGCCAAAGGAGCTGCCTCTGAGAATGGAACGGGGCTTGGAAACCTTCTAGAGGGGTGACTCTCACCTGCCTGCCTGCTGGGAAAAGCACCACGCTGTCCATCGGACTGCTCTTTTGGGCAAACGTAGGCGTGCCACATAGCGATCGACAGCTATGGCGGGGGGGGGGGGGGGGGGCGGGGTGGCGTGGTGGTGCCCAGGATCCACGACACGTGACGGCTGCGGAGCACGACAGCCCTAAGACCTTGAGGGAGACGGGGTGGCGCGTGAATCCTTTCGGAACGAGAACGACAGGAAACGCTGACGGGGACGTGTTCTCCTCTCGAGAACACACCAACGCCTCGCACGGTGTCTGACCCGGGGTGCCTCTGACTTTTGTCATCAGAGACGATCCTCTCGACCGCCCCTCACGCTTTGGGGAAAAGGGGAGAGGGACTCGGTAGCACGGGAAAAGCCATCCATCCGCCCTTCCTTTCCGTCTTCACGGCTCCTTCTCGTGGAAAACGAGGAAGCCGTCCGGAGGAACGGAACACTGACCCGGGCCAAAGCGTGGCCCAGCCTGAGCCTCCAAAACCTTCTGCTAAGTGAGAGGTGCCAGACATCCAAGGCGACCTACGTTGCGATTCCACACAGAGGAGAGAGCTAGAACGGTCCAACCCTAGAGGGCGACAGCAGATGGCGGCGGCGGCGGCGGCGGCAGCGGTGGTGGTGATCGTGGTGGGGCAGATCCGGGAGTGGGGCCGTTTTTTCTTTCGGGGGGAGGGGATGGAAACGGAAACCTTCTGGAAATAGATAGCCATGACGGATGCGCCACCTTGGGGAGAGAGACTCCCGAAGGCCACTGGCTTGTGCCCCGTGGAAAGGATGGATTCGGTGGGATGGGAATTCTACCTCCGTGTAGAGCGTGTGGTAAACCACGAGGTAGGTGGGTGGGTGGCCTCCCTGCCTCGCCTCCACCTAGACGTCCACACACAGAGACCGACGAGGGAGGGAGGGAGGGAGGGAGAGAGACAAGACTGACAGAGGCCGAGGCCGAGGCCGAGGCAGTGAGCGAGTAAGTGATCGACCCTGGCCATAGGGATTCCTCAGAGGGCGTCTCTTGGCTCCCCAAACGAAGAATGTGTGTGGAGATCGAGAAAGATCACCGACCTAGGAGAACCAGCAAGACTTCCTCACCCGCCAGAGAGCCGCTGGGCCCCTGCCGTCCCTGCCACCGCCACCCCTACCCCTCGCCTTTGGCAGCGACGCCAACGAAAGGCAGGCAGACGAGTGGGAGAGTCGTGTGGTGGTGTCCCCCAAGGAAGGTGGGTCCATGCCGACGAGCGGTCGTCGGCGTGTGGAAAAGCCAGAGGCGGGCTGACTAGAAGGAGGGCGTCCTGGAGGAAGGGGCCAGGGTGTGAGGGAGAGAGGCCTGTTCCTCTTCCCCTGTCGGTCCCAAGTCAGGGGCCCAAAGGAGGAAAGCTGTCCGTTCCTTTCCGACTCGGACGGTTCGGGCAGAACCGACCGATCCCCGCGGCGGCGCAGTCGGGGCTTTCTGGACCAGAACCCCTCTCTCTGTCGCCTTTCGACCACACGCACGCTTTAGAGGCCAAGGGAAAATGGATCGGGTCTCTCTGTCTCTCTCCCTAGAAAACAAGGGGCCGGGGGCCGAGCCCGTGGACGAACGGTCAAGTAGCGCCCCCCACCCCGGCCCCCGGCTTCGACGGCCCAGGTTTTCACCGGTTCGGATCCTGGGCGCAGCCCCAGACCCAGCATCGCCCTTCAAGCCACGCCGAGGCGGCGTCCCACATGGCAGAAACGCGAAAGACCTACCACTGGAACCTACAACTATGGACGGGACGGGACGGGACGGGGCGGGGCGGGGCGGGGCGGGGCGGGGGTGGGGGGGGCGGCTTTGGGGAGCAGGAAGAAAGAAAAAATAAAAGAAACACAAGGACGGTCATCGCGATAGTTCTTTCCACTTCCATCCATATGTTAACAGGACCCAAGTTTCCCGACCTCCATTTGGATGTATGTTAACTAAATGGAGAAGCTATTCAAAGGACTCCTCTAAAGAAGTCCACGTTCTTCTTTCTAAATGATAATGAAAATCATTGTCACCACCGCTCTTCCGACCCTCCATGTCCAGACGGCCTCCCGCCCCTCCCCTATCCCCAACTCCCGCCCCGCCCCGCGCCGACCCCCGACCCCGGCATTCTCCACGCCCACCTTTCCCTCT
>NC_091813.1:1372065-1399565 GCF_041296235.1 Equus asinus | reverse complement strand
AGGGGCCTCCAGCACCAGGGGCGGTCCCGCGGCGCCCAGAACGGCGACTGGCCCCGTCGCCCCGCGCGCAGCTCACGGGGGCTCGGCCCCGCCACGGCCAGGGCTCTCCCGCACACGGCGCCAGCGTCCCGCGCCGGGCGCCTGGCGCGCGGGCCCCACCCGACCGGAGCCGAGAGCACTTCGCCCGGGGCCACCACCGGCCTCGGTGGCCGGAGGCGACACCCGCACGGCGAGGCCCACTTCGGTCCCGGCCGGTGGGCGGCGCGGCCAGGCGTCTGCCCGGGCGGGGGAGCACCGGGGGCAGCGGGGAGCGCGGCGCGCGCCTCGACGGAGGGAGCACGGGCTCGCGGGAAGGCTCCCGGGGACGGCCTCGGGCGCGGACGGGCCACCAGGAAAACACACGCGGGATCCCACCGCCAACGACACGCGAGGGCGGTCCCACGACGCCTGGGACGCCGGCCGGCCTCAGCCACCCCTCGGCCTCCCGCGGGCCCGGCCCCACCGCCGGGGCCTACGTGAGGCGCCCCCGCCGCCGGGGGCCGCCCCGTCCACCCAGCCACCCGTCTGCCTGTCTGGTCTGCTCCGGGGCCCACGTCCCGAGGGAACGCGCCCGAGAGCGGCGGCGGCCCCCACCCATGCCCGCACGCCACCACCGGCTGCGGCTCGGGACGGGAGCGAGCGGAGAGCCAGCCGCTCGCGGCGGGGCGGAGCCCGGACGGGGCCGGGCCCTCTCCCCGCCCCAGCGCGCGACGGGAGAACCACGCGCACGCTCGCGCACACGCGCGGCCCCGCGCCCGACGACGGCCCGGCCGGGCGTGACCCTCCCCCGACTCGGAGGGGGGAGGCGCCGGCCGCGGTAGGCAAAGAGCAGCTCTGCCCACGCGCCACGGTGGTGGCGTCCGTGGCTACTACGCGCAAAGGAGGGGCGGCGGCTGGGGGGTCCGGTACCCCAAGGCACCCTCTCGGATCGCTAGAGAAGGCTTTCTCACCGAGGGCGTGTCGCCCCCGCCCATCGTCCGCCATCGGGCCCACCAAGGCGCTTACAGACACCATGGCCACGCAATGCAGGAGGGGTCTGCGGTAGAGGTAAGGCCTAGAGCAAGTCGGAGCGTCCGTGGTCAGGGCCGCGAGCCCGCGCTGCCCCGGGCTCGCCATCTCTGGCCACACTGGGCTTAGCTAGGGATCTACAAGGCCCCTGTGCGGCTCCCAAGTCAGTGCCTCCCCTCAGGCCGAGAGACCAAGGGAGGCAGAGACTGGGACGGAGGTGCCGATCAAACAGCACCTCCCAACCAAAGAGCCAGCGCCACGCCGCTGGCTCGGCCCGCCACGGTCACTCCCACACCCGCGGGGAAACCCCAGCAAGGGGAACGCGCGGGCACGCGCCCGAGCCTGCCCGCCCCCACACGGCACGCCGTGGGGGGCGACGAGGCACCCGTCCCCCCCGAGGGGGACGAGGGGCACGCCTCCCTTACCGACTCGACCCCCCCGCTCCTCAGACACACCAGCGCAGTGGTTACCTGAGGAGGCCGACGGGAACAGAGAACGACACCGCCACTCGGCCTCGGGCGCCTGAGGGACGACCTGGAACGCTCCAGGGGCACCGCCAACGGCCTGGGGAACGCGCTCACGCGCCCGGGAAGGCGCGCGGCGCGGCGGCAACACGGCCCGCCCCACCGCGGGGAGGGCCGCCCGCGAGACACAGCCAAGAGGCACAGGCAGAGCATCCGCCGCGTCACGGAGACCCCGACACCGCCCACGCCACGAGGCACGGGGCGGGGGAGCGAGGTCGGGCCGGATTCCGCACCCCTGCCGCCTCCCACACGCCACTCGCAGCGGGGGAGAACGGGCGAGGGGACCCGCGGGCAGAGCGAGAAGAGCGGTCCCGTTCGCCATGAACGTCCGTCCCTCGTCTGGCACGGCTTAGGCCCGGCCCGGGAGAGCACAGCATCACCACATCGGTCGGCAGCATAACGCGAGGGACCCCCGAGCAAGGGAAGGCCGGCGAGGACAGCGAGCGGAGGAGCCTGCTTCAGCCTCACCGACCCCTCTCCTCCTCCAGCAAGCGCGGGCGACGACCCCAGGACGAGAACGCCTGACACGCACTGGCACGGAGCCGGTGGGATGGGGTAAGTCGCGACCGCACCCGGGTGCCGGCGGCAGGGAGTGCACGTGGTAGAGGACCCCGCGCCCCTAACCCCGCCGCCCTCGGGTACCAGAGACCGGAGGTGGCACCACGGTCGTGGGGGCGCCTGGAACGCACAAGAGCCGGCGCGCAGGCCCCAGCGGGCGGCTCAAGCGGCGGGGGTGGAAACGGGCGTCCGGTTCTCGGCCAGAGCCCGGAGCCCTCCCCGCACACGCATCCAGGCACCCGGAAGCTCTCGGGCGACTGTCACCCGAGCAGAGCGTGTCAGCACTTATCTGGCGGCACAAAACCACCCATTCGGGGGCAAGAATCGCCGCGCCCGGAGACGGGGCCCACCCACGGATCACCAGGGGAACCCCTGGATCACGGCCACGGCCACCAGACCCCAAGCACGACCCCATCGCCACCAGGCCCGGAGCTCCCGGGGCCATCTGGTCGACCCCAGAAGCGTGGCGGCAGGGGGAGCCGGGGACAGCCTCCCCGGGCCGCCCGCGCGGGCCGGGACCGGTCGGTCCCTCCCTCTGAGTCGCCGGGTCAGGACTTAGAAAAGAATTCCGCGGAGGCGCCTCCGGCGACCGGGCCCGGGGCGGGACCGTGGCTCCCGTCCCTCAGCCGGGGCTCCACCTACGCCTCGAGCCGGCCCCCTCCCGCCTCCGGACAAAGACGCGACCCGCGAAACTCGGAGAGAGAAGTCCGGTCCGACGGCCCGGACCCACCCCGGGCACGCGTCCGGGCCGGGGACGCCCTCCCCGGCCCGCCCTCGAGGGCTCCCGGGGCCGGTCCACGCTCTTCTCCAGGGCGGGACTTGGAAAAAAAAACTGCCACGGAGGAGGAGGCATCCGAGGACCGGGCCCGGTCCCCACCGCCAGAGCCGGTCGACTCGGAAGACCAGTGGGGAAAAGGCCAGCCCGGCGGCCGAGCCCGTCGCGCCCTCCACGGGCCTCCCCCGCAAGGCCCCGGCCGGTCGCCCACCTCCGGAGCGGGGCGCGGAAAGGGGATCGGCGACGCGGAAGGCCCGACCACCGGGCCGCCCTCGGGACGACGGCCGGGCACGGGACGAGCTCCCTCGCCCGTTCCCCCGCGGCGGCCCCCCACCCCCTCCCGGGGACGGAGGGGCACCGGCGGCTGCTGGTCGACCCGTCCGGGAGGCCCCACACCCCGGCCGGCACCGGGCGGCGCGGCGACAGCCACCTCCCTCAGTAGCCTGCACCTCCAATCTCCGGCGAGCGGGCGTCGCGCTCACGCCCCGGCGCCACCGGGCCAGATCCCGCCAGCGACGCCGGCCTCCCGGGACTCTGCCTCGGTCACCGCGGCCGAGTCCCGTCCCTTGGCCCGCGTCGCCGGAGCTCCGGAGGAAAGAGACGATATAAAAGCGGCCGCCAGGTGGCACCCGGCGACCGACGACCGCCTCAGCGGGACGGAGCCGGAGCGCGGGCCCGCCGGGGAGCACAGCCGGGCCGCCGGGCCGCCCGATCCCGTCCCGGAGCCCCCTCGGACCCAGCCTCCCGGCCCAGTGCGGCCCCGGGGCGTCCGCCCGCGGGCTCCCGGCCGCCAAGGCGCAGCCCCAGCCGCAGGAGGGGGACTCGGAAAAGGTTTCTCGGGCGATCACCGGGAAGGGGAAGGGGAGAGTTCCCCCCAGAGAGGCCAGGGGGCGGCCCGGGCCGGGCTGGGCCGGTGCGGCCGGGAGGCCGCCGCTTCCCGGAGCGGCTGGAGCGCCCCCGGGGTTCCCGGGAGGACTTAGAAAATCAGGGCGGGCGGGGACGGTCAAACCGAAACCAGGCACGTCATCCGAGAAGGACCGTGATGACGGGAGGAGGAAAGCTTTCCAGTCCAGAGGGCCTGTCGAAGGCAGGCGGAGAGTCTACCCGCTGAAACTGACGAAGATGGGCAAAAGAAGCTAGCTCAGGCGCCGACATTTAAGGAAATAAAAAAAAAAAAGCACGAGGGCGTGGAGAAATGGGGAAAAATCAACACTGAGAAATCTACCCTCTGAAACCGACGAAGATGGGCAACAGGGGCTAGCTCAGGTGGCGATTTTTAAGGAAAAATGAAAGGAAGTGCGTGGAGACCTGGGGAAAAAGCAACACGGAGAAATCTACCCTCTAGAACTGAGAAAGAAGCGCAACAGAGGCTAGCTCAGGTGGCAATCTTTAAGCAAAAAAAATAAGATAAAAAAATACAATGGCGAGGAGACCCGGTGAAAAAGCAACCCTGAAAAAGGTACCCTCTGAAACTGAGGAAGCAGGGCAACAGTGCCTAGCTCAGGTGACAATCTTTAAGCAAAAGAAACAAACAAGGGCGTGGGGAGCTGGCGAAAAGGCAACACTGAGAAATCCACCCTCTGAAACTGAGGAAGATGGGCAACAGAGGCTAGCTCAGGTGGCAATCTTTAAGCAAAAGAAACACACAAGGGCGTGGAGACCTGGGGAAAAAGCAACACGGAGAAATCCACCCTCTGAAACTGAGGAAGATGGGCAAGAGAGGCTACCTCAGGTGGCAATCCTTAAGCAAAAACAAAGCACAAAGGCGTGGAGCCCTGGGGACAAAGCAACCCTGAAATATCTACCCTCTGAAACTGAGGAACATGGGCAAGAGAGGCTAGCTCAGGTGGCACTCGTTAAGCAAAAACAAAACCCAAAGGCGTGGAGACCTGGGGAAAAAGCAACCCTGAAATATCTACCCTCTGAAACTGAGGAAGATGGGCAAGAGAGGCTGGCTTCAGGTGGCAATCGTTAAGCAAAAGAAACACACAAGGGCGTGGAGACCTGGGGAAAAAGCAACATTCAGAAATCC
Organism: Equus asinus; assembly: GCF_041296235.1. Lineage (NCBI taxonomy): Eukaryota > Metazoa > Chordata > Mammalia > Perissodactyla > Equidae > Equus > Equus asinus. The sequence continues at coordinate 1,394,629 of NC_091813.1, read as the reverse complement.
ACCCTCTGAAACTGAGGAAGATGGGCAACAGAGGCTACCTCAGGTGGCAATCGTTAAGCCAAAGAAACACACAAGGGTCTGGAGACCTGGGGAAAAAGCAACACGGAGAAATCCACCCTCTGAAACTGACGAACATGGGCAAAAGAAGCTAGCTCAGGTTGCAACCTTTAAGCAGAAAAAAAACACAAGGGCGTGCAGACCTGGCAAAAAAGCCACAGTGAGAAATCTACCCTCTGAAACCGACGAAGATGGACAACAGAGGCTAGCTCAGGTGGCAATTTTTCAGGAAAAATAAAAGGAAGTGCGTGGAGACCTGGGGAAAAAGCAACACGGAGAAATCTACCCTCTAGAACTGAGAAAGAAGCGCAACAGAGGCTAGCTCAGGTGGCAATCTTTAAGCAAAAAAAATAAGATAAAAAAATACAATGGCGAGGAGACCCGGTGAAAAAGCAACCCTGAAAAAGGTACCCTCTGAAACTGAGGAAGCAGGGCAACAGTGCCTAGCTCAGGTGACAATCTTTAAGCAAAAGAAACACACAAGGGCGTGGGGAGCTGGCGAAAAGGCAACACTGAGAAATCCACCCTCTGAAACGGACGAAGATGGGCAACAGAGGCTAGCTCAGGTGGCAATCTTTAAGCAAAAGAAACACACAAGGGCGTGGAGACCTGGGGAAAAAGCAACACGGAGAAATCCACCCTCTGAAACTGAGGAAGATGGGCAAGAGAGGCTACCTCAGGTGGCAATCCTTAAGCAAAAACAAAGCACAAAGGCGTGGAGCCCTGGGGACAAAGCAACCCTGAAGTATCTACCCTCTGAAACTGAGGAACATGGGCAAGAGAGGCTAGCTCAGGTGGCAATCGTTAAGCAAAAACAAAACACAAAGGCGTGGAGACCTGGGGAAAAAGCAACCCTGAAATATCTACCCTCTGAAACTGAGGAAGATGGGCAAGAGAGGCTGGCTTCAGGTGGCAATCTTTAAGCAAAAGAAACACACAAGGGCGTGGAGGCCTGGGGAAAAAGCAACACGGAGAAATCCACCCTCTGAAACTGAGGGACATGGGCAAAAGAAGCTAGCTCAGGTTGCAACCTTTAAGCAGAAAAAAAACACAAGGGCGTGCAGACCTGGCAAAAAAGCCACAGTGAGAAATCTACCCTCTGAAACCGACGAAGATGGACAACAGAGGCTAGCTCAGGTGGCAATTTTTAAGGAAAAATAAAAGGAAGTGCGTGGAGACCTGGGGAAAAAGCAACACGGAGAAATCTACCCTCTAGAACTGAGAAAGAAGCGCAACAGAGGCTAGCTCAGGTGGCAATCTTTAAGCAAAAAAAATAAGATAAAAAAATACAATGGCGAGGAGACCCGGTGAAAAAGCAACCCTGAAAAAGGTACCCTCTGAAACTGAGGAAGCAGGGCAACAGTGCCTAGCTCAGGTGACAATCTTTAAGCAAAAGAAACACACAAGGGCGTGGGGAGCTGGCGAAAAGGCAACACTGAGAAATCCACCCTCTGAAACGGACGAAGATGGGCAACAGAGGCTAGCTCAGGTGGCAATCTTTAAGCAAAAGAAACACACAAGGGCGTGGAGACCTGGGGAAAAAGCAACACGGAGAAATCCACCCTCTGAAACTGAGGAAGATGGGCAAGAGAGGCTACCTCAGGTGGCAATCCTTAAGCAAAAACAAAGCACAAAGGCGTGGAGCCCTGGGGACAAAGCAACCCTGAAATATCTACCCTCTGAAACTGAGGAACATGGGCAAGAGAGGCTAGCTCAGGTGGCACTCGTTAAGCAAAAACAAAACCCAAAGGCGTGGAGACCTGGGGAAAAAGCAACCCTGAAATATCTACCCTCTGAAACTGAGGAAGATGGGCAAGAGAGGCTGGCTTCAGGTGGCAATCGTTAAGCAAAAGAAACACACAAGGGCGTGGAGACCTGGGGAAAAAGCAACATTCAGAAATCCACCCTCTGAAACTGAGGAAGATGGGCAACAGAGGCTACCTCAGGTGGCAATCGTTAAGCCAAAGAAACACACAAGGGTCTGGAGACCTGGGGAAAAAGCAACACGGAGAAATCCACCCTCTGAAACTGACGAACATGGGCAAAAGAAGCTAGCTCAGGTTGCAACCTTTAAGCAGAAAAAAAACACAAGGGCGTGCAGACCTGGCAAAAAAGCCACAGTGAGAAATCTACCCTCTGAAACCGACGAAGATGGACAACAGAGGCTAGCTCAGGTGGCAATTTTTCAGGAAAAATAAAAGGAAGTGCGTGGAGACCTGGGGAAAAAGCAACACGGAGAAATCTACCCTCTAGAACTGAGAAAGAAGCGCAACAGAGGCTAGCTCAGGTGGCAATCTTTAAGCAAAAAAAATAAGATAAAAAAATACAATGGCGAGGAGACCCGGTGAAAAAGCAACCCTGAAAAAGGTACCCTCTGAAACTGAGGAAGCAGGGCAACAGTGCCTAGCTCAGGTGACAATCTTTAAGCAAAAGAAACACACAAGGGCGTGGGGAGCTGGCGAAAAGGCAACACTGAGAAATCCACCCTCTGAAACGGACGAAGATGGGCAACAGAGGCTAGCTCAGGTGGCAATCTTTAAGCAAAAGAAACACACAAGGGCGTGGAGACCTGGGGAAAAAGCAACACGGAGAAATCCACCCTCTGAAACTGAGGAAGATGGGCAAGAGAGGCTACCTCAGGTGGCAATCCTTAAGCAAAAACAAAGCACAAAGGCGTGGAGCCCTGGGGACAAAGCAACCCTGAAGTATCTACCCTCTGAAACTGAGGAACATGGGCAAGAGAGGCTAGCTCAGGTGGCAATCGTTAAGCAAAAACAAAACACAAAGGCGTGGAGACCTGGGGAAAAAGCAACCCTGAAATATCTACCCTCTGAAACTGAGGAAGATGGGCAAGAGAGGCTGGCTTCAGGTGGCAATCTTTAAGCAAAAGAAACACACAAGGGCGTGGAGGCCTGGGGAAAAAGCAACACGGAGAAATCCACCCTCTGAAACTGAGGGACATGGGCAAAAGAAGCTAGCTCAGGTTGCAACCTTTAAGCAGAAAAAAAACACAAGGGCGTGCAGACCTGGCAAAAAAGCCACAGTGAGAAATCTACCCTCTGAAACCGACGAAGATGGACAACAGAGGCTAGCTCAGGTGGCAATTTTTAAGGAAAAATAAAAGGAAGTGCGTGGAGACCTGGGGAAAAAGCAACACGGAGAAATCTACCCTCTAGAACTGAGAAAGAAGCGCAACAGAGGCTAGCTCAGGTGGCAATCTTTAAGCAAAAAAAATAAGATAAAAAAATACAATGGCGAGGAGACCCGGTGAAAAAGCAACCCTGAAAAAGGTACCCTCTGAAACTGAGGAAGCAGGGCAACAGTGCCTAGCTCAGGTGACAATCTTTAAGCAAAAGAAACACACAAGGGCGTGGGGAGCTGGCGAAAAGGCAACACTGAGAAATCCACCCTCTGAAACGGACGAAGATGGGCAACAGAGGCTAGCTCAGGTGGCAATCTTTAAGCAAAAGAAACACACAAGGGCGTGGAGACCTGGGGAAAAAGCAACACGGAGAAATCCACCCTCTGAAACTGAGGAAGATGGGCAAGAGAGGCTACCTCAGGTGGCAATCCTTAAGCAAAAACAAAGCACAAAGGCGTGGAGCCCTGGGGACAAAGCAACCCTGAAGTATCTACCCTCTGAAACTGAGGAACATGGGCAAGAGAGGCTAGCTCAGGTGGCAATCGTTAAGCAAAAACAAAACACAAAGGCGTGGAGACCTGGGGAAAAAGCAACCCTGAAATATCTACCCTCTGAAACTGAGGAAGATGGGCAAGAGAGGCTGGCTTCAGGTGGCAATCTTTAAGCAAAAGAAACACACAAGGGCGTGGAGGCCTGGGGAAAAAGCAACACGGAGAAATCCACCCTCTGAAACTGAGGGACATGGGCAAAAGAAGCTAGCTCAGGTTCTGCAACCTTTAAGCAGAAAAAAAACACAAGGGCGTGCAGACCTGGCAAAAAAGCCACAGTGAGAAATCTACCCTCTGAAACCGACGAAGATGGACAACAGAGGCTAGCTCAGGTGGCAATTTTTAAGGAAAAATAAAAGGAAGTGCGTGGAGACCTGGGGAAAAAGCAACACGGAGAAATCTACCCTCTAGAACTGAGAAAGAAGCGCAACAGAGGCTAGCTCAGGTGGCAATCTTTAAGCAAAAAAAATAAGATAAAAAAATACAATGGCGAGGAGACCCGGTGAAAAAGCAACCCTGAAAAAGGTACCCTCTGAAACTGAGGAAGCAGGGCAACAGTGCCTAGCTCAGGTGACAATCTTTAAGCAAAAGAAACACACAAGGGCGTGGGGAGCTGGCGAAAAGGCAACACTGAGAAATCCACCCTCTGAAACGGACGAAGATGGGCAACAGAGGCTAGCTCAGGTGGCAATCTTTAAGCAAAAGAAACACACAAGGGCGTGGAGACCTGGGGAAAAAGCAACACGGAGAAATCCACCCTCTGAAACTGAGGAAGATGGGCAAGAGAGGCTACCTCAGGTGGCAATCCTTAAGCAAAAACAAAGCACAAAGGCGTGGAGCCCTGGGGACAAAGCAACCCTGAAGTATCTACCCTCTGAAACTGAGGAACATGGGCAAGAGAGGCTAGCTCAGGTGGCAATCGTTAAGCAAAAACAAAACACAAAGGCGTGGAGACCTGGGGAAAAAGCAACCCTGAAATATCTACCCTCTGAAACTGAGGAAGATGGGCAAGAGAGGCTGGCTTCAGGTGGCAATCTTTAAGCAAAAGAAACACACAAGGGCGTGGAGGCCTGGGGAAAAAGCAACACGGAGAAATCCACCCTCTGAAACTGAGGGACATGGGCAAAAGAAGCTAGCTCAGGTTCTGCAACCTTTAAGCAGAAAAAAAACACAAGGGCGTGCAGACCTGGCAAAAAAGCCACAGTGAGAAATCTACCCTCTGAAACCGACGAAGATGGACAACAGAGGCTAGCTCAGGTGGCAATTTTTAAGGAAAAATAAAAGGAAGTGCGTGGAGACCTGGGGAAAAAGCAACACGGAGAAATCTACCCTCTAGAACTGAGAAAGAAGCGCAACAGAGGCTAGCTCAGGTGGCAATCTTTAAGCAAAAAAAATAAGATAAAAAAATACAATGGCGAGGAGACCCGGTGAAAAAGCAACCCTGAAAAAGGTACCCTCTGAAACTGAGGAAGCAGGGCAACAGTGCCTAGCTCAGGTGACAATCTTTAAGCAAAAGAAACACACAAGGGCGTGGGGAGCTGGCGAAAAGGCAACACTGAGAAATCCACCCTCTGAAACGGACGAAGATGGGCAACAGAGGCTAGCTCAGGTGGCAATCTTTAAGCAAAAGAAACACACAAGGGCGTGGAGACCTGGGGAAAAAGCAACACGGAGAAATCCACCCTCTGAAACTGAGGAAGATGGGCAAGAGAGGCTACCTCAGGTGGCAATCCTTAAGCAAAAACAAAGCACAAAGGCGTGGAGCCCTGGGGACAAAGCAACCCTGAAGTATCTACCCTCTGAAACTGAGGAACATGGGCAAGAGAGGCTAGCTCAGGTGGCAATCGTTAAGCAAAAACAAAACACAAAGGCGTGGAGACCTGGGGAAAAAGCAACCCTGAAATATCTACCCTCTGAAACTGAGGAAGATGGGCAAGAGAGGCTGGCTTCAGGTGGCAATCTTTAAGCAAAAGAAACACACAAGGGCGTGGAGGCCTGGGGAAAAAGCAACACGGAGAAATCCACCCTCTGAAACTGAGGGACATGGGCAAAAGAAGCTAGCTCAGGTTCTGCAACCTTTAAGCAGAAAAAAAACACAAGGGCGTGCAGACCTGGCAAAAAAGCAACAGTGAGAAATCTACCCTCTGAAACCGACGAAGATGGACAACAGAGGCTAGCTCAGGTGGCAATTTTTAAGGAAAAATAAAAGGAAGTGCGTGGAGACCTGGGGAAAAAGCAACACGGAGAAATCTACCCTCTAGAACTGACAAAGAAGCGCAACAGAGGCTAGCTCAGGTGGCAATCTTTAAGCAAAAAAAATAAGATAAAAAAATACAATGGCGAGGAGACCCGGTGAAAAAGCAACCCTGAAAAAGGTACCCTCTGAAACTGAGGAAGCAGGGCAACAGTGCCTAGCTCAGGTGACAATCTTTAAGCAAAAGAAACACACAAGGGCGTGGGGAGCTGGCGAAAAGGCAACACTGAGAAATCCACCCTCTGAAACGGACGAAGATGGGCAACAGAGGCTAGCTCAGGTGGCAATCTTTAAGCAAAAGAAACACACAAGGGCGTGGAGACCTGGGGAAAAAGCAACACGGAGAAATCCACCCTCTGAAACTGAGGAAGATGGGCAAGAGAGGCTACCTCAGGTGGCAATCCTTAAGCAAAAACAAAGCACAAAGGCGTGGAGCCCTGGGGACAAAGCAACCCTGAAGTATCTACCCTCTGAAACTGAGGAACATGGGCAAGAGAGGCTAGCTCAGGTGGCAATCGTTAAGCAAAAACAAAACACAAAGGCGTGGAGACCTGGGGAAAAAGCAACCCTGAAATATCTACCCTCTGAAACTGAGGAAGATGGGCAAGAGAGGCTGGCTTCAGGTGGCAATCTTTAAGCAAAAGAAACACACAAGGGCGTGGAGGCCTGGGGAAAAAGCAACACGGAGAAATCCACCCTCTGAAACTGAGGGACATGGGCAAAAGAAGCTAGCTCAGGTTCTGCAACCTTTAAGCAGAAAAAAAACACAAGGGCGTGCAGACCTGGCAAAAAAGCCACAGTGAGAAATCTACCCTCTGAAACCGACGAAGATGGACAACAGAGGCTAGCTCAGGTGGCAATTTTTAAGGAAAAATAAAAGGAAGTGCGTGGAGACCTGGGGAAAAAGCAACACGGAGAAATCTACCCTCTAGAACTGAGAAAGAAGCGCAACAGAGGCTAGCTCAGGTGGCAATCTTTAAGCAAAAAAAATAAGATAAAAAAATACAATGGCGAGGAGACCCGGTGAAAAAGCAACCCTGAAAAAGGTACCCTCTGAAACTGAGGAAGCAGGGCAACAGTGCCTAGCTCAGGTGACAATCTTTAAGCAAAAGAAACACACAAGGGCGTGGGGAGCTGGCGAAAAGGCAACACTGAGAAATCCACCCTCTGAAACGGACGAAGATGGGCAACAGAGGCTAGCTCAGGTGGCAATCTTTAAGCAAAAGAAACACACAAGGGCGTGGAGACCTGGGGAAAAAGCAACACGGAGAAATCCACCCTCTGAAACTGAGGAAGATGGGCAAGAGAGGCTACCTCAGGTGGCAATCCTTAAGCAAAAACAAAGCACAAAGGCGTGGAGCCCTGGGGACAAAGCAACCCTGAAGTATCTACCCTCTGAAACTGAGGAACATGGGCAAGAGAGGCTAGCTCAGGTGGCAATCGTTAAGCAAAAACAAAACACAAAGGCGTGGAGACCTGGGGAAAAAGCAACCCTGAAATATCTACCCTCTGAAACTGAGGAAGATGGGCAAGAGAGGCTGGCTTCAGGTGGCAATCTTTAAGCAAAAGAAACACACAAGGGCGTGGAGGCCTGGGGAAAAAGCAACACGGAGAAATCCACCCTCTGAAACTGAGGGACATGGGCAAAAGAAGCTAGCTCAGGTTGCAACCTTTAAGCAGAAAAAAAACACAAGGGCGTGCAGACCTGGCAAAAAAGCCACAGTGAGAAATCTACCCTCTGAAACCGACGAAGATGGACAACAGAGGCTAGCTCAGGTGGCAATTTTTAAGGAAAAATAAAAGGAAGTGCGTGGAGACCTGGGGAAAAAGCAACACGGAGAAATCTACCCTCTAGAACTGAGAAAGAAGCGCAACAGAGGCTAGCTCAGGTGGCAATCTTTAAGCAAAAAAAATAAGATAAAAAAATACAATGGCGAGGAGACCCGGTGAAAAAGCAACCCTGAAAAAGGTACCCTCTGAAACTGAGGAAGCAGGGCAACAGTGCCTAGCTCAGGTGACAATCTTTAAGCAAAAGAAACACACAAGGGCGTGGGGAGCTGGCGAAAAGGCAACACTGAGAAATCCACCCTCTGAAACGGACGAAGATGGGCAACAGAGGCTAGCTCAGGTGGCAATCTTTAAGCAAAAGAAACACACAAGGGCGTGGAGACCTGGGGAAAAAGCAACACGGAGAAATCCACCCTCTGAAACTGAGGAAGATGGGCAAGAGAGGCTACCTCAGGTGGCAATCCTTAAGCAAAAACAAAGCACAAAGGCGTGGAGCCCTGGGGACAAAGCAACCCTGAAGTATCTACCCTCTGAAACTGAGGAACATGGGCAAGAGAGGCTAGCTCAGGTGGCAATCGTTAAGCAAAAACAAAACACAAAGGCGTGGAGACCTGGGGAAAAAGCAACCCTGAAATATCTACCCTCTGAAACTGAGGAAGATGGGCAAGAGAGGCTGGCTTCAGGTGGCAATCTTTAAGCAAAAGAAACACACAAGGGCGTGGAGGCCTGGGGAAAAAGCAACACGGAGAAATCCACCCTCTGAAACTGAGGGACATGGGCAAAAGAAGCTAGCTCAGGTTGCAACCTTTAAGCAGAAAAAAAACACAAGGGCGTGCAGACCTGGCAAAAAAGCCACAGTGAGAAATCTACCCTCTGAAACCGACGAAGATGGACAACAGAGGCTAGCTCAGGTGGCAATTTTTAAGGAAAAATAAAAGGAAGTGCGTGGAGACCTGGGGAAAAAGCAACACGGAGAAATCTACCCTCTAGAACTGAGAAAGAAGCGCAACAGAGGCTAGCTCAGGTGGCAATCTTTAAGCAAAAAAAATAAGATAAAAAAATACAATGGCGAGGAGACCCGGTGAAAAAGCAACCCTGAAAAAGGTACCCTCTGAAACTGAGGAAGCAGGGCAACAGTGCCTAGCTCAGGTGACAATCTTTAAGCAAAAGAAACACACAAGGGCGTGGGGAGCTGGCGAAAAGGCAACACTGAGAAATCCACCCTCTGAAACGGACGAAGATGGGCAACAGAGGCTAGCTCAGGTGGCAATCTTTAAGCAAAAGAAACACACAAGGGCGTGGAGACCTGGGGAAAAAGCAACACGGAGAAATCCACCCTCTGAAACTGAGGAAGATGGGCAAGAGAGGCTACCTCAGGTGGCAATCCTTAAGCAAAAACAAAGCACAAAGGCGTGGAGCCCTGGGGACAAAGCAACCCTGAAATATCTACCCTCTGAAACTGAGGAACATGGGCAAGAGAGGCTAGCTCAGGTGGCACTCGTTAAGCAAAAACAAAACACAAAGGCGTGGAGACCTGGGGAAAAAGCAACCCTGAAATATCTACCCTCTGAAACTGAGGAAGATGGGCAAGAGAGGCTGGCTTCAGGTGGCAATCTTTAAGCAAAAGAAACACACAAGGGCGTGGAGGCCTGGGGAAAAAGCAACACGGAGAAATCCACCCTCTGAAACTGAGGGACATGGGCAAAAGAAGCTAGCTCAGGTTCTGCAACCTTTAAGCAGAAAAAAAACACAAGGGCGTGCAGACCTGGCAAAAAAGCCACAGTGAGAAATCTACCCTCTGAAACCGACGAAGATGGACAACAGAGGCTAGCTCAGGTGGCAATTTTTAAGGAAAAATAAAAGGAAGTGCGTGGAGACCTGGGGAAAAAGCAACACGGAGAAATCTACCCTCTAGAACTGAGAAAGAAGCGCAACAGAGGCTAGCTCAGGTGGCAATCTTTAAGCAAAAAAAATAAGATAAAAAAATACAATGGCGAGGAGACCCGGTGAAAAAGCAACCCTGAAAAAGGTACCCTCTGAAACTGAGGAAGCAGGGCAACAGTGCCTAGCTCAGGTGACAATCTTTAAGCAAAAGAAACACACAAGGGCGTGGGGAGCTGGCGAAAAGGCAACACTGAGAAATCCACCCTCTGAAACGGACGAAGATGGGCAACAGAGGCTAGCTCAGGTGGCAATCTTTAAGCAAAAGAAACACACAAGGGCGTGGAGACCTGGGGAAAAAGCAACACGGAGAAATCCACCCTCTGAAACTGAGGAAGATGGGCAAGAGAGGCTACCTCAGGTGGCAATCCTTAAGCAAAAACAAAGCACAAAGGCGTGGAGCCCTGGGGACAAAGCAACCCTGAAGTATCTACCCTCTGAAACTGAGGAACATGGGCAAGAGAGGCTAGCTCAGGTGGCAATCGTTAAGCAAAAACAAAACACAAAGGCGTGGAGACCTGGGGAAAAAGCAACCCTGAAATATCTACCCTCTGAAACTGAGGAAGATGGGCAAGAGAGGCTGGCTTCAGGTGGCAATCTTTAAGCAAAAGAAACACACAAGGGCGTGGAGGCCTGGGGAAAAAGCAACACGGAGAAATCCACCCTCTGAAACTGAGGGACATGGGCAAAAGAAGCTAGCTCAGGTTGCAACCTTTAAGCAGAAAAAAAACACAAGGGCGTGCAGACCTGGCAAAAAAGCCACAGTGAGAAATCTACCCTCTGAAACCGACGAAGATGGACAACAGAGGCTAGCTCAGGTGGCAATTTTTCAGGAAAAATAAAAGGAAGTGCGTGGAGACCTGGGGAAAAAGCAACACGGAGAAATCTACCCTCTAGAACTGAGAAAGAAGCGCAACAGAGGCTAGCTCAGGTGGCAATCTTTAAGCAAAAAAAATAAGATAAAAAAATACAATGGCGAGGAGACCCGGTGAAAAAGCAACCCTGAAAAAGGTACCCTCTGAAACTGAGGAAGCAGGGCAACAGTGCCTAGCTCAGGTGACAATCTTTAAGCAAAAGAAACACACAAGGGCGTGGGGAGCTGGCGAAAAGGCAACACTGAGAAATCCACCCTCTGAAACGGACGAAGATGGGCAACAGAGGCTAGCTCAGGTGGCAATCTTTAAGCAAAAGAAACACACAAGGGCGTGGAGACCTGGGGAAAAAGCAACACGGAGAAATCCACCCTCTGAAACTGAGGAAGATGGGCAAGAGAGGCTACCTCAGGTGGCAATCCTTAAGCAAAAACAAAGCACAAAGGCGTGGAGCCCTGGGGACAAAGCAACCCTGAAATATCTACCCTCTGAAACTGAGGAACATGGGCAAGAGAGGCTAGCTCAGGTGGCACTCGTTAAGCAAAAACAAAACACAAAGGCGTGGAGACCTGGGGAAAAAGCAACCCTGAAATATCTACCCTCTGAAACTGAGGAAGATGGGCAAGAGAGGCTGGCTTCAGGTGGCAATCTTTAAGCAAAAGAAACACACAAGGGCGTGGAGGCCTGGGGAAAAAGCAACACGGAGAAATCCACCCTCTGAAACTGAGGGACATGGGCAAAAGAAGCTAGCTCAGGTTCTGCAACCTTTAAGCAGAAAAAAAACACAAGGGCGTGCAGACCTGGCAAAAAAGCAACAGTGAGAAATCTACCCTCTGAAACCGACGAAGATGGACAACAGAGGCTAGCTCAGGTGGCAATTTTTAAGGAAAAATAAAAGGAAGTGCGTGGAGACCTGGGGAAAAAGCAACACGGAGAAATCTACCCTCTAGAACTGAGAAAGAAGCGCAACAGAGGCTAGCTCAGGTGGCAATCTTTAAGCAAAAAAAATAAGATAAAAAAATACAATGGCGAGGAGACCCGGTGAAAAAGCAACCCTGAAAAAGGTACCCTCTGAAACTGAGGAAGCAGGGCAACAGTGCCTAGCTCAGGTGACAATCTTTAAGCAAAAGAAACACACAAGGGCGTGGGGAGCTGGTGAAAAGGCAACACTGAGAAATCCACCCTCTGAAACGGACGAAGATGGGCAACAGAGGCTAACTCAGGTGGCAATCTTTAAGCAAAAGAAACACACAAGGGCGTGGAGACCTGGGGAAAAAGCAACACGGAGAAATCCACCCTCTGAAACTGAGGAAGATGGGCAAGAGAGGCTACCTCAGGTGGCAATCCTTAAGCAAAAACAAAGCACAAAGGCGTGGAGCCCTGGGGACAAAGCAACCCTGAAGTATCTACCCTCTGAAACTGAGGAACATGGGCAAGAGAGGCTAGCTCAGGTGGCAATCGTTAAGCAAAAACAAAACACAAAGGCGTGGAGACCTGGGGAAAAAGCAACCCTGAAATATCTACCCTCTGAAACTGAGGAAGATGGGCAAGAGAGGCTGGCTTCAGGTGGCAATCTTTAAGCAAAAGAAACACACAAGGGCGTGGAGGCCTGGGGAAAAAGCAACACGGAGAAATCCACCCTCTGAAACTGAGGGACATGGGCAAAAGAAGCTAGCTCAGGTTCTGCAACCTTTAAGCAGAAAAAAAACACAAGGGCGTGCAGACCTGGCAAAAAAGCAACAGTGAGAAATCTACCCTCTGAAACCGACGAAGATGGACAACAGAGGCTAGCTCAGGTGGCAATTTTTAAGGAAAAATAAAAGGAAGTGCGTGGAGACCTGGGGAAAAAGCAACACGGAGAAATCTACCCTCTAGAACTGAGAAAGAAGCGCAACAGAGGCTAGCTCAGGTGGCAATCTTTAAGCAAAAAAAATAAGATAAAAAAATACAATGGCGAGGAGACCCGGTGAAAAAGCAACCCTGAAAAAGGTACCCTCTGAAACTGAGGAAGCAGGGCAACAGTGCCTAGCTCAGGTGACAATCTTTAAGCAAAAGAAACACACAAGGGCGTGGGGAGCTGGCGAAAAGGCAACACTGAGAAATCCACCCTCTGAAACGGACGAAGATGGGCAACAGAGGCTACCTCAGGTGGCAATCGTTAAGCCAAAGAAACACACAAGGGTGTGGAGACCTGGGGAAAAAGCAACACGGAGAAATCCACCCTCTGAAACTGAGGAACATGGGCAAAAGAAGCTAGCTCAGGTTGCAGCCTTCAAGCAGGAAAAAAAAAGACGCAAGGGCGTGGAGAGCTGGCGAAAAAGCAACACTGAGAAATCTACCCTCTGAAACCGAAGAAGATGGGCAACAGAGGCTAGCTCAGGTGGCAATCTTTAAGCAAAAAATAAAAAATAAAAAAATACAATGGCGAGGAGACCCGGTCAAAAAGCAACCCTGAAAAAGGTACCCTCTGAAACTGAGGAAGCAGCGCAACAGTGCCTAGCTCAGGTGACAATCTTTAAGCAAAAAAAAAAAACAAAAAACAAAAAACAAAAAACAAAACCCACAATGGAGTGGAGACCCGGGGGAAATCAACACTGAAAAATACAAAAAGAATGGAAGACCAATAGACAGAGCAGGCACTTTCACCTGGGGTGGAGGAGGTAGGCATGGATGACCGATAAGCGCATGAAAAGATGTGAGCTGTTCCCTGGAAAAGCAAGTGAGAAAATTAGAGGGAGACATTGTGGGGACACATGGGTGAGACTGCCTTCTTCCAAATACCGGAACAGGATCAAACTGCTAGTCAGGTCGCGGAGAAGCCAAGTCAGTCACTCACGCCTCACTGGTGGTGAAGGGAAACGGTATGGCCTCTGTGAAAAAGGGCGTGGCGGGTTCCAAAACTGACACGCCGCGGAAACAACCACCGAAAGTGGCAACCTACATAAGCCTTTGGTGTATCTTGCCTCCTAAGAGCGTCTGTATGTAGCTGGAGCCTTGGGTCGTTAAGGCTTCCACAGTGATCTGTGGTGGGTGGGTGGGGGGGGGGGGGCCTTGGGCCTTGGGGGTCTCCGCTGGACCTCCAGGAAGTCAGCTTTTGTGGAGTCCCGTGAGTCCTTCCAGGGAGGGAGGCATCCAACCCGAGGGTGGTCTGGAGGGCACCACTCCCACCACTCCCGGGGGCTGGGGCGGGGGGCGGGGTGGGGGCTGCGGCCACGTTCCTGTTCATTCACACAGAATCCGGGGCATGAATGTTCTTAGCAGCTCTGTTCCACACAGCCCCACACTGGAAACCACACAGACGTCCTGCGAGTCCCATCCCTTGCTCATGTCGCCGGGGCTCCGGAGGAGGGCCACTCTGTAAAAGCGGCCGCCAGATGGCGCCCAACGACCGGCGCGGAGGGGTCAGCGGGAGGGAACCGGGTCACCAGCCAGCGAGAGTGCACAGCCTGAGCCCACCGCCGGGTCAGGTCTCTCTCTGTCTCTGTCTCTGTCTCTGTCTCTGTCTCTCTCTGTCTCTGTCTCTGTCTCTGTCTCTCTCTGTCTCTCTCTCTCTCTCTTTCTCTCTGGGCCCGCTTGGGGCGGCCGGGAGGTCACCACGTGAGGCCCCAGGGTGTCCACCTCGGAGCTCCCAGGCAGCACAGGGCAACCCTGGGCGCAGAAGGAGGTGTTGGAAAATCGGCGGGGAGGGGGGTGGGGTGGGTGGGCTTGCCAGGAAGGGGACAGACTCCCCACGTGACTTCTGGGCCGGGCCGGGCGCGGGGCTGCCGGCTGGCTGACGCGGACAGAGGTGGAAAAGTCCCCGGAGATGCCACGGGGCAGGCCGGGGCTGCCGGCCCCCGCTTCCCGGAGCGGCCCGAGCACTTCCCGGGCTCCCGGGAGGACTTAGAAAATCACGGCGGGGTGGGGGGTGGGGGTCGCTGTCAAACCGAAACCATGCACGTCATCAGAGAAGGACCGTGACGACGGAGGAATTGTCCGCAGTCTGTCAGGAATTGTGTGCAGCCTGTCACTTCCGGCCCAGAGGGTCTCTCTAAGGCAGACGGACAGACAGAGCCCACAAGTCGTAGAGGAAAGGACCGAGCCGCTTGGCCGCGGAAAAGTTTACAACACAAAACAGGTCTCCCTCCGCACGGGGCCACAGCAAAGCCCAAAGACGACACACGGGGGGGAGCATGGGTGCAGATGCACGTGTGGTGATAAGAATATGGATTTCAGCAGGGCTTCCCGTCCTCATCAACAAGCAGAAGCACCCAAATGGTGGGGGTTGGGGGGCAGAGACCTCACAGCCATTCCCTCCACAAATCGAGTTCCCCGGGACATCCTCACAGCGCCGTGCTGTGAGTGTGTGTGGGTGTTTAAAATGGAGTAAATGTGGACGTGGAACTGCTCCGTGAAACCAAAATAACAACAGTCGTAGATCTTCTTTGGTCATTTAGAAAATTCTTTTTTTTTTTTTTTCCCCAGCGGTGCACGTATTTCCCTTCCAAAAAAGAAGAACGGGAAAGGAGATGTTAAAGGCAAGCAGAGAGAGGAAAACTGTTGCAAAACAAAAGCTGAGCTCCCGTCCGAGGGAGGCCTCCTCCATTGGAGGCCTAGGAAATCATTCTGACAAAATGGAGGATCTCTGTCTTTGGTGTCGATTCCCTCAGAGGTCAAGAGAAACATTTTCCAATGTCTTTATCAGGAGGAGACTAGAAGTTAGAGAAAAGTATCCTTTCGGGAGTGAGAAAAACAAATTCTGATTTTGCATCAGCTTCCCTCCGATCTTGAAACTCATTGACTTGATTCCATTCTGTCGACGGAAATAATCCGGAACCAATCTATCCGTGAAAATCGGGGTGCGTTTATTCTGAGCTAAAATGTGAGGACTGTGGCCCGGGGCCTTTCTTCCCGAAGGAAGAGAGGGTGCCCGGGAAGTGGGGTGTACAGAGTGCTTCTAGACCCCCAGAGAGGACGTTTCACATAGGATCGAAAGGTCCCTTGGATGATAGTCGCGAGACTGCTCTGTCGGCACAGCGATCGACAGACACTGCTGGGTGGCAGGTCTGTTGTCTGGGCCTGGGTGGTCACAGGGGAGCCGGATGGTCAAAGGTGAGCGCAACCATCCGCTCCTAGCCTAAGGAAAGATGCCTCTCCTTAAGGAAAGGCCCGAGCACGGGGAAGCTGCTCCTTTCCCTTAAGGGCATTGGTTCTTGCCGTAGGAAATGTGTAAAGCGGATCTACGATGCGATGCGTGCTCGACGGCCACGTCAGGCCCTTTTCGAAAAACACTGTCAGGCCGAATTAGGCCGACACCCAATGGCTTCCTCATAGACTCCCATAGATCCTATCGCTCGCCATTTCTATCTGTCCACTCGTTCCAATTTTAGGCCACTTGACCACGAACAGGCCTTTTTCTCAGATTATTTTCCCCGTGAAACTTTGATCACCTTTTCACAGACAAAACGATCTTTACTTTTTAGGCCCTCTTGCCTGAAGGCAGCCATCTCACTTTCCTTGAACACAAAGATGTTTCCCATATTCACTTTTAGTGGCTTTTTGTTTTGTTTTGTTTTGTTTTGAGGACGATGAGCCCTGAGCTAACTGCTGCCAATCCTCCTCTTTTTGCCGAGGAAGGCTGGCCCTGAGCTCACCTCCGTGCCCATCTTCCTCTATTTCATATGTGGGACGCCTACCACCACGTGGCTCGCCCAGCGGTGCCACGTCCACCCCCGGGATCCGAACTGGCGAACCCCGGGCCGGCGAAGCGGAACAGGCACACTTAACCAGCGCGCCACCGGGCCGGCCTAGTGGCTTTCATCGCATTTGTTAAGTAGATTTTTTAACCCTCACGAACCTTAATTTTGGTGAAAACTAAGAAGCCAGCAATTAGGAACTGTCCTTCCCATGAGCATTCCGTCGCTTGGCCAATGTCTAAACACTTGGCCACTTTTAGAAACATGGGATTTCATAGGTTTATCTTTTCCTTCGCTTTATTTGATTTCATCTCACTTTAGTTTTTGGGTGAGGAAGATCGGCCCTCACAGAGCTAACGCCTGTTGCCAATCTTCCGTTTTTGTTTTTTTTTTCCCCCCTCCCGATTTTTCTCCCCCAATCCCCCCCATGACATAGTTGTCTATCTTAGTTGAGGGCCCTTCCAGTTGTGGCATGTGGGACGCCGCCTCCACACGGCCCGACGAGCGGTGCCGTGTCCGTGCCGTGCCCGGGATCTGAACCGGCAAAACCCTGGGCCGCCGAAGGGGAGCTTGTGAACTTAACCACTCGGCCACGGGGCCGCCCCTGTCCGTGGACTTTTTTATCACCTGATTTCACCTCGCAAAACTTCAAAGCTTCAAGTTATCAGAGAGGTTTGGGAAGTTGTTTTTATTAATTTAATTAATTTATTTTTCGAGGAAGACGAGCCCCGAGCTGACACCTGCTGCCAATTCTCCTCTTTTTGCCCCGGGAGAGTGATCCCGAGCTAACATCCGTGCCCATCCCCCTCCCCTTGATAGGCGGGACGCTGACCACAGCGTGGCTCGCCAAGCGGCGCCACGTCCGCACCCTGGATCCGAACCTGCGAACCCCTGGCTGACAAAACGGAACGTGCGAACTTAACCGCTGTGCCGCCGGGCTGGCCCTTCGGGAAGTTATTTTCAGGACACGGGCCATAAACTAGAATCACCGCTACAGGTTTATCGGAGCGACATCAGCGTTCGTGGTGGATTGAGTCGTCCCCTCTGTCTCTCCCCTCCAGGGCACAACCAAAGGGACGTCTATCGACCCACCCACCAAGGATTCCCCCCCCCCCCCCCGCACGGCACAGCAGGATGCCTGAGAGATCCACGCAGCCCTACAGCGGCAAGTCACATTCGCACAGTCAAAATTCAATGGCAGAGACAAAACGTTAAGGTCAGTGAGAGGGAAGAGAATAACCGGCCCAGGAGCAACGGTGTGAAGAACACGGAGAAGACGGGTCCTAGACGCCGGGGTCCCCGGAGCAGCGATTTCATCAGAGGCCCGCAAACGTCCACGATCTCCACACCACGTTTATGGCCGACTGCGTGCGTGGGTCCTTTGGAATCGACCAGGCTACCGTCCGGGCCACTTTGGGACATCGTGTCCAGCTGCCCCGAGCGGTGGAGCTGTCGTTCAAGTGTAAGATGGGGCCCGTCCGGGGAGAGAATGGGGACGGGGAAAGGGAGGCCGCGGGAAGTCACAGAGTCTGAGGTGTTCGGGGGAGACTGACTCTTCTGAAGTGGAGGTGGTAGAAGGAGAGCAGCAGGATTTTTGGATTTTTGTTCCCTCTGTTAGGTATCTGGGTCCGGAGGAGAGTGGGGCGGGGGGGGGGGCGGGTGGTGGTGGTGGTGGTGGGTGTGAGGCTGAGGCGGGGCTGGTGTTTCCTTTCCGAGTCAGGTGGAAGAGCTCCTCCAGTGGAGGTTTTTAGACAAGGGGTCTGGTCTGGCAGGATGGGAGGTTGCGGGTTGAGCCACAGGGGAATCTGTCGTAGCTCAGACTCGGGCCTTTGAAGAAATAGACAGAGAGAGGAGTTTTGCTCTGTCTGTCACCGCAGCCGGCACCTCAGGAGCAACAACAGGAGGCTTCCCGAATGAGTGAAGGGGCAGGAGCCAGCGTGCCCCGTGCCTCTCTCAGCCCTGCGCCGGCAGGGAAGGAAGCAGGCAGGCAGGCCTCAGGGCTACTCCCGTCCTACTGCCCGGTGGTCCCTGTCCCGGCCCCGCCCCCACTCTCCCCCTGACCCTCACCGCTCCCCAGCCCTCTTCTCAGCCAGAGAGGCGATGGGGGGGGGGCGGTGCGGTCCCAGAACAAGTTTCCTCTCATCCGCCATCATCTTGCCACCCTGACGACTTGGCCTAAGATCCGGCCTAGGCTGTACCCTGAGATCCGGCCTAGGCTGTACCCGTGTGTGGTTTTCCTGTGGACAAGGGGGCCGGTTCACCATTTCGGAAGAAACCCCTAGCCTTCCACTGCCGAGTCGCCAGCCTGGGAGGGGGGAGGGGGGAGGGGGGAGGGGAGGTCAGGCCCATTCATTCCGATGGGCCTGGCGTCAGGGCTTCATTCAAGTGCAGGAAGCTCTCTCCCATGGCCTCGGGCTTTTTTCCATTGAACGGCTTTCTTCAATTCCCCCACCCTTAGGCCGCAGTCCACCAAGGGCCGGGAGGCAGGGAGGGAAGATGTTGGGGCAGGGTGGCTGTCTGAGAAACTCGCCTCATCTGGGGCAGAAAGAGTGCCCCCCTCCTTTCTCTAACCCTACTAGACTGCTTGAGGATCACGGACGGTTTGGCTCATCGATGAGCCCTGCGTTATGGGCCCGGCAAGCAAACTCCTAACGGGCAACCCGCCGCTCTAGGCGTGTGTGGGTTTTTTGATCTTTCACCTTCAAGTTCGCACGACATCGGTCCGTGTCCCCCGCCCCGGCTTCCCATGGGAAATCCTCCGTCTCTTTCCACAGACTCACTGGCGACTTCACACAGTGCCTGCCTCCTCCTCCTTAGGAAGGAAGGAAGGAAGGAAGGAAGGAAGGGAGGGAGGAAGGAAGGAAGGAAGGAAGGGAGGGGCTGACCCCGTGGCCGAGCGGTTGAGTTTGCACGCTCCGCTTCAGCGGCCCGGGGCTTGGAAGGTTCGGATCCTGGGCTCGGACACGGCACCGCTCATCAAACCACGCTGAGGTGGCGTCCCACACGGCAGAACCAGAGGGACCCTCAAAGAGAATATAGAACTAGGTACTGGGGTGCTCTGGGGAGAAGAAGAAGAAGGAGGAGGAATAAAAAGAAAAGAAAAGATTGGCAATGAGCTCGGGTGCCAGTCTTTAAAAAAAAAAAAAAAAAAAGAGGAAGAAAGATGGACAAACAGGAACGAATCCCACTGACGGCACCTCCAAATGGTGGGGGGCAGGGGGGTGGGGGGGGTGGGGAGTGGCATCATCGGGCCAAGGGTGACTCTAAGCGTGATCCCGCGGTTGTGTTATTTGACATTTTATCGAATCGATTTATTATTTTATTTTTGAGGAAGATGAGCCCTGAGCGAACATCTGCCACCAATCCTCCTCTGTCGGCCGAGGAAGACTGGCCCTGAGCTGACATCCGTGCCCATCCCCCTCTACTTTCCAGGTGGGACGCCTGCCACAGCGTGGCTCGCCAAGCGGTGCCGGGTCCTGCGCCCGGGATCCGGACCGGCGAACCCGGGGCCGGCGGAGCAGAACGTGCGAACTTCACCGCCGCGCCACCGGGCCGGCCCCCGGAGTTGTTTTGAAAATCCAGTAAGGGGCTGGCCCCGTGGCCGAGTGGTTAAGTTCGCGCGCTCCGCTGCAGGCAGCCCAGTGTTTCATCGGTTTGTTCGGATCCCGGGCGCGGACACGGCACTGCTCATCAAACCACGCTGAGGCGGCGTCCCACATACCACCGCTAGAAGGACCCACCGCGAAGAACACACAACTACGTACCGGGGGGCTTTGGGGAGAAAAAGGAAAGACAAAAAATAAAATCTTCCAAACTCCAATAAAACTTTGAGTGAAGACGACGAGGAGGATGCGAAACGTATCTCACGCCTCCGAGCCGAGCCGTCCGTTTAGGTTTAGGAAGGGGGACGAGGACCCTTTGTAAGCGACATCCCTTTTTAAGCACCATTCTAAACCACAGAACAGAACTCCCTCTCCTCGACCCGGAGCGAGGAGGTTCCTGGGTGTGTCAGAGAGGGTCACGTCCTCTGCAGCACGAACGAACCGCCAGGGTTCGGCCACGGGAAAGAATTTCTTCCTCTCCAGGGGGACTAAAAGTCACCGACGGCAGCGGGCGTAGGTGCTATCCTTCCCGTCCAGGAAAGGCAGGGAGAACTTCAGCCGTGAAGAGAAGGAGGTCTTCCTCACTCCCCGTTTTGGGAGGGCCCCTTTGGCAGGGGAGTTTTGTCTCCTGATTTCAAGTCAGGAAGAAAAGGGAGAGAGAGAGAGAGAGAGAGAGAGAGAGAGAGAGTGTGTGTCCTTCTCGTGCCAGGTCGGTCTGAGGGGGACCTCCTCTGGTTTCCTCCCTTCCCAGGGAACGCCGTTCGCTCCTTCTTCTAGAAAAAGCTCCCAAAGCACCACCGCCCAGGATGGTCGACCTACGCCCATCGTCCCTCCTTTCCCAATCATTTCTACCGCGACAGAGGGACAGAGGCCCCTGCCCCATCCCCATCCCCACCCCCACCCCCATCGCCTGCCTCCTTGATGGCCAAAGGAGCTGCCTCTGAGAATGGAACGGGGCTTGGAAACCTTCTAGAGGGGTGACTCTCACCTGCCTGCCTGCTGGGAAAAGCACCACGCTGTCCATCGGACTGCTCTTTTGGGCAAACGTAGGCGTGCCACATAGCGATCGACAGCTATGGCGGGGGGGGGGGGGGGGCGGGGTGGCGTGGTGGTGCCCAGGATCCACGACACGTGACGGCTGCGGAGCACGACAGCCCTAAGACCTTGAGGGAGACGGGGTGGCGCGTGAATCCTTTCGGAACGAGAACGACAGGAAACGCTGACGGGGACGTGTTCTCCTCTCGAGAACACACCAACGCCTCGCACGGTGTCTGACCCGGGGTGCCTCTGACTTTTGTCATCAGAGACGATCCTCTCGACCGCCCCTCACGCTTTGGGGAAAAGGGGAGAGGGACTCGGTAGCACGGGAAAAGCCATCCATCCGCCCTTCCTTTCCGTCTTCACGGCTCCTTCTCGTGGAAAACGAGGAAGCCGTCCGGAGGAACGGAACACTGACCCGGGCCAAAGCGTGGCCCAGCCTGAGCCTCCAAAACCTTCTGCTAAGTGAGAGGTGCCAGACATCCAAGGCGACCTACGTTGCGATTCCACACAGAGGAGAGAGCTAGAACGGTCCAACCCTAGAGGGCGACAGCAGATGGCGGCGGCGGCGGCGGCGGCAGCGGTGGTGGTGATCGTGGTGGGGCAGATCCGGGAGTGGGGCCGTTTTTTCTTTCGGGGGGAGGGGATGGAAACGGAAACCTTCTGGAAATAGATAGCCATGACGGATGCGCCACCTTGGGGAGAGAGACTCCCGAAGGCCACTGGCTTGTGCCCCGTGGAAAGGATGGATTCGGTGGGATGGGAATTCTACCTCCGTGTAGAGCGTGTGGTAAACCACGAGGTAGGTGGGTGGGTGGCCTCCCTGCCTCGCCTCCACCTAGACGTCCACACACAGAGACCGACGAGGGAGGGAGGGAGGGAGGGAGAGAGACAAGACTGACAGAGGCCGAGGCCGAGGCCGAGGCAGTGAGCGAGTAAGTGATCGACCCTGGCCATAGGGATTCCTCAGAGGGCGTCTCTTGGCTCCCCAAACGAAGAATGTGTGTGGAGATCGAGAAAGATCACCGACCTAGGAGAACCAGCAAGACTTCCTCACCCGCCAGAGAGCCGCTGGGCCCCTGCCGTCCCTGCCACCGCCACCCCTACCCCTCGCCTTTGGCAGCGACGCCAACGAAAGGCAGGCAGACGAGTGGGAGAGTCGTGTGGTGGTGTCCCCCAAGGAAGGTGGGTCCATGCCGACGAGCGGTCGTCGGCGTGTGGAAAAGCCAGAGGCGGGCTGACTAGAAGGAGGGCGTCCTGGAGGAAGGGGCCAGGGTGTGAGGGAGAGAGGCCTGTTCCTCTTCCCCTGTCGGTCCCAAGTCAGGGGCCCAAAGGAGGAAAGCTGTCCGTTCCTTTCCGACTCGGACGGTTCGGGCGGAACCGACCGATCCCCGCGGCGGCGCAGTCGGGGCTTTCTGGACCAGAACCCCTCTCTCTGTCGCCTTTCGACCACACGCACGCTTTAGAGGCCAAGGGAAAATGGATCGGGTCTCTCTGTCTCTCTCCCTAGAAAACAAGGGGCCGGGGGCCGAGCCCGTGGACGAACGGTCAAGTAGCGCCCCCCACCCCGGCCCCCGGCTTCGACGGCCCAGGTTTTCACCGGTTCGGATCCTGGGCGCAGCCCCAGACCCAGCATCGCCCTTCAAG
>NC_091813.1:1324565-1359565 GCF_041296235.1 Equus asinus | reverse complement strand
CCCGCGCACGCCCCCGCGGGCCGAGAGCCGGACCGAGGCCCGACCCCCCGCCCCCGGGGGTGGCGCGGCGCGCCGGCGGCCGGTCACGACGGCTGGCCGGGACCCGACCCGCGCTGTGACAGACACGCGCGCGCCAGAACGGGGCGCCGCGGGAGACGGTCCCCCGCCCGCACGCAACGTCGCCGTCGCGCGGGTGGCGGCGGCGGACACGGAGGAGGCCGCAGCGGCCCCGGGAAGCGAGTCGCGCTCGGGGCGGGGCCCCGGTCGGGCAGCCAGAACAGGCGACGACGGGGAAGGGCTCGGGAGAAGGCCGGCGGCGGCGAGGGCCGAGGCGCCGGAGAGGCGGCGGCGGAAGGGCCGCGGCCCGCCGAGAGACGCGCTCGGGGCGAAGGAGGGAAGACAGAACCTCCCGAGGCAAGTCGGCCGCCGGAGCACACACGGGGTCTCACCGCCAGGGGCCTCCAGCACCAGGGGCGGTCCCGCGGCGCCCAGAACGGCGACTGGCCCCGTCGCCCCGCGCGCAGCTCACGGGGGCTCGGCCCCGCCACGGCCAGGGCTCTCCCGCACACGGCGCCAGCGTCCCGCGCCGGGCGCCTGGCGCGCGGGCCCCACCCGACCGGAGCCGAGAGCACTTCGCCCGGGGCCACCACCGGCCTCGGTGGCCGGAGGCGACACCCGCACGGCGAGGCCCACTTCGGTCCCGGCCGGTGGGCGGCGCGGCCAGGCGTCTGCCCGGGCGGGGGAGCACCGGGGGCAGCGGGGAGCGCGGCGCGCGCCTCGACGGAGGGAGCACGGGCTCGCGGGAAGGCTCCCGGGGACGGCCTCGGGCGCGGACGGGCCACCAGGAAAACACACGCGGGATCCCACCGCCAACGACACGCGAGGGCGGTCCCACGACGCCTGGGACGCCGGCCGGCCTCAGCCACCCCTCGGCCTCCCGCGGGCCCGGCCCCACCGCCGGGGCCTACGTGAGGCGCCCCCGCCGCCGGGGGCCGCCCCGTCCACCCAGCCACCCGTCTGCCTGTCTGGTCTGCTCCGGGGCCCACGTCCCGAGGGAACGCGCCCGAGAGCGGCGGCGGCCCCCACCCATGCCCGCACGCCACCACCGGCTGCGGCTCGGGACGGGAGCGAGCGGAGAGCCAGCCGCTCGCGGCGGGGCGGAGCCCGGACGGGGCCGGGCCCTCTCCCCGCCCCAGCGCGCGACGGGAGAACCACGCGCACGCTCGCGCACACGCGCGGCCCCGCGCCCGACGACGGCCCGGCCGGGCGTGACCCTCCCCCGACTCGGAGGGGGGAGGCGCCGGCCGCGGTAGGCAAAGAGCAGCTCTGCCCACGCGCCACGGTGGTGGCGTCCGTGGCTACTACGCGCAAAGGAGGGGCGGCGGCTGGGGGGTCCGGTACCCCAAGGCACCCTCTCGGATCGCTAGAGAAGGCTTTCTCACCGAGGGCGTGTCGCCCCCGCCCATCGTCCGCCATCGGGCCCACCAAGGCGCTTACAGACACCATGGCCACGCAATGCAGGAGGGGTCTGCGGTAGAGGTAAGGCCTAGAGCAAGTCGGAGCGTCCGTGGTCAGGGCCGCGAGCCCGCGCTGCCCCGGGCTCGCCATCTCTGGCCACACTGGGCTTAGCTAGGGATCTACAAGGCCCCTGTGCGGCTCCCAAGTCAGTGCCTCCCCTCAGGCCGAGAGACCAAGGGAGGCAGAGACTGGGACGGAGGTGCCGATCAAACAGCACCTCCCAACCAAAGAGCCAGCGCCACGCCGCTGGCTCGGCCCGCCACGGTCACTCCCACACCCGCGGGGAAACCCCAGCAAGGGGAACGCGCGGGCACGCGCCCGAGCCTGCCCGCCCCCACACGGCACGCCGTGGGGGGCGACGAGGCACCCGTCCCCCCCGAGGGGGACGAGGGGCACGCCTCCCTTACCGACTCGACCCCCCCGCTCCTCAGACACACCAGCGCAGTGGTTACCTGAGGAGGCCGACGGGAACAGAGAACGACACCGCCACTCGGCCTCGGGCGCCTGAGGGACGACCTGGAACGCTCCAGGGGCACCGCCAACGGCCTGGGGAACGCGCTCACGCGCCCGGGAAGGCGCGCGGCGCGGCGGCAACACGGCCCGCCCCACCGCGGGGAGGGCCGCCCGCGAGACACAGCCAAGAGGCACAGGCAGAGCATCCGCCGCGTCACGGAGACCCCGACACCGCCCACGCCACGAGGCACGGGGCGGGGGAGCGAGGTCGGGCCGGATTCCGCACCCCTGCCGCCTCCCACACGCCACTCGCAGCGGGGGAGAACGGGCGAGGGGACCCGCGGGCAGAGCGAGAAGAGCGGTCCCGTTCGCCATGAACGTCCGTCCCTCGTCTGGCACGGCTTAGGCCCGGCCCGGGAGAGCACAGCATCACCACATCGGTCGGCAGCATAACGCGAGGGACCCCCGAGCAAGGGAAGGCCGGCGAGGACAGCGAGCGGAGGAGCCTGCTTCAGCCTCACCGACCCCTCTCCTCCTCCAGC
This sequence comes from Equus asinus, assembly GCF_041296235.1. Taxonomy (NCBI): domain Eukaryota; kingdom Metazoa; phylum Chordata; class Mammalia; order Perissodactyla; family Equidae; genus Equus; species Equus asinus. Next base: position 1,357,052 of record NC_091813.1, on the reverse strand, counting down.
AAGCGCGGGCGACGACCCCAGGACGAGAACGCCTGACACGCACTGGCACGGAGCCGGTGGGATGGGGTAAGTCGCGACCGCACCCGGGTGCCGGCGGCAGGGAGTGCACGTGGTAGAGGACCCCGCGCCCCTAACCCCGCCGCCCTCGGGTACCAGAGACCGGAGGTGGCACCACGGTCGTGGGGGCGCCTGGAACGCACAAGAGCCGGCGCGCAGGCCCCAGCGGGCGGCTCAAGCGGCGGGGGTGGAAACGGGCGTCCGGTTCTCGGCCAGAGCCCGGAGCCCTCCCCGCACACGCATCCAGGCACCCGGAAGCTCTCGGGCGACTGTCACCCGAGCAGAGCGTGTCAGCACTTATCTGGCGGCACAAAACCACCCATTCGGGGGCAAGAATCGCCGCGCCCGGAGACGGGGCCCACCCACGGATCACCAGGGGAACCCCTGGATCACGGCCACGGCCACCAGACCCCAAGCACGACCCCATCGCCACCAGGCCCGGAGCTCCCGGGGCCATCTGGTCGACCCCAGAAGCGTGGCGGCAGGGGGAGCCGGGGACAGCCTCCCCGGGCCGCCCGCGCGGGCCGGGACCGGTCGGTCCCTCCCTCTGAGTCGCCGGGTCAGGACTTAGAAAAGAATTCCGCGGAGGCGCCTCCGGCGACCGGGCCCGGGGCGGGACCGTGGCTCCCGTCCCTCAGCCGGGGCTCCACCTACGCCTCGAGCCGGCCCCCTCCCGCCTCCGGACAAAGACGCGACCCGCGAAACTCGGAGAGAGAAGTCCGGTCCGACGGCCCGGACCCACCCCGGGCACGCGTCCGGGCCGGGGACGCCCTCCCCGGCCCGCCCTCGAGGGCTCCCGGGGCCGGTCCACGCTCTTCTCCAGGGCGGGACTTGGAAAAAAAAACTGCCACGGAGGAGGAGGCATCCGAGGACCGGGCCCGGTCCCCACCGCCAGAGCCGGTCGACTCGGAAGACCAGTGGGGAAAAGGCCAGCCCGGCGGCCGAGCCCGTCGCGCCCTCCACGGGCCTCCCCCGCAAGGCCCCGGCCGGTCGCCCACCTCCGGAGCGGGGCGCGGAAAGGGGATCGGCGACGCGGAAGGCCCGACCACCGGGCCGCCCTCGGGACGACGGCCGGGCACGGGACGAGCTCCCTCGCCCGTTCCCCCGCGGCGGCCCCCCACCCCCTCCCGGGGACGGAGGGGCACCGGCGGCTGCTGGTCGACCCGTCCGGGAGGCCCCACACCCCGGCCGGCACCGGGCGGCGCGGCGACAGCCACCTCCCTCAGTAGCCTGCACCTCCAATCTCCGGCGAGCGGGCGTCGCGCTCACGCCCCGGCGCCACCGGGCCAGATCCCGCCAGCGACGCCGGCCTCCCGGGACTCTGCCTCGGTCACCGCGGCCGAGTCCCGTCCCTTGGCCCGCGTCGCCGGAGCTCCGGAGGAAAGAGACGATATAAAAGCGGCCGCCAGGTGGCACCCGGCGACCGACGACCGCCTCAGCGGGACGGAGCCGGAGCGCGGGCCTGCCGGGGAGCACAGCCGGGCCGCCGGGCCGCCCGATCCCGTCCCGGAGCCCCCTCGGACCCAGCCTCCCGGCCCAGTGCGGCCCCGGGGCGTCCGCCCGCGGGCTCCCGGCCGCCAAGGCGCAGCCCCAGCCGCAGGAGGGGGACTCGGAAAAGGTTTCTCGGGCGATCACCGGGAAGGGGAAGGGGAGAGTTCCCCCCAGAGAGGCCAGGGGGCGGCCCGGGCCGGGCTGGGCCGGTGCGGCCGGGAGGCCGCCGCTTCCCGGAGCGGCTGGAGCGCCCCCGGGGTTCCCGGGAGGACTTAGAAAATCAGGGCGGGCGGGGACGGTCAAACCGAAACCAGGCACGTCATCCGAGAAGGACCGTGATGACGGGAGGAGGAAAGCTTTCCAGTCCAGAGGGCCTGTCGAAGGCAGGCGGAGAGTCTACCCGCTGAAACTGACGAAGATGGGCAAAAGAAGCTAGCTCAGGCGCCGACATTTAAGGAAATAAAAAAAAAAAAGCACGAGGGCGTGGAGAAATGGGGAAAAATCAACACTGAGAAATCTACCCTCTGAAACCGACGAAGATGGGCAACAGGGGCTAGCTCAGGTGGCGATTTTTAAGGAAAAATGAAAGGAAGTGCGTGGAGACCTGGGGAAAAAGCAACACGGAGAAATCTACCCTCTAGAACTGACAAAGAAGCGCAACAGAGGCTAGCTCAGGTGGCAATCTTTAAGCAAAAAAAATAAGATAAAAAAATACAATGGCGAGGAGACCCGGTGAAAAAGCAACCCTGAAAAAGGTACCCTCTGAAACTGAGGAAGCAGGGCAACAGTGCCTAGCTCAGGTGACAATCTTTAAGCAAAAGAAACAAACAAGGGCGTGGGGAGCTGGCGAAAAGGCAACACTGAGAAATCCACCCTCTGAAACTGAGGAAGATGGGCAACAGAGGCTAGCTCAGGTGGCAATCTTTAAGCAAAAGAAACACACAAGGGCGTGGAGACCTGGGGAAAAAGCAACACGGAGAAATCCACCCTCTGAAACTGAGGAAGATGGGCAAGAGAGGCTACCTCAGGTGGCAATCCTTAAGCAAAAACAAAGCACAAAGGCGTGGAGCCCTGGGGACAAAGCAACCCTGAAATATCTACCCTCTGAAACTGAGGAACATGGGCAAGAGAGGCTAGCTCAGGTGGCACTCGTTAAGCAAAAACAAAACCCAAAGGCGTGGAGACCTGGGGAAAAAGCAACCCTGAAATATCTACCCTCTGAAACTGAGGAAGATGGGCAAGAGAGGCTGGCTTCAGGTGGCAATCGTTAAGCAAAAGAAACACACAAGGGCGTGGAGACCTGGGGAAAAAGCAACATTCAGAAATCCACCCTCTGAAACTGAGGAAGATGGGCAACAGAGGCTACCTCAGGTGGCAATCGTTAAGCCAAAGAAACACACAAGGGTCTGGAGACCTGGGGAAAAAGCAACACGGAGAAATCCACCCTCTGAAACTGACGAACATGGGCAAAAGAAGCTAGCTCAGGTTGCAACCTTTAAGCAGAAAAAAAACACAAGGGCGTGCAGACCTGGCAAAAAAGCCACAGTGAGAAATCTACCCTCTGAAACCGACGAAGATGGACAACAGAGGCTAGCTCAGGTGGCAATTTTTAAGGAAAAATAAAAGGAAGTGCGTGGAGACCTGGGGAAAAAGCAACACGGAGAAATCTACCCTCTAGAACTGAGAAAGAAGCGCAACAGAGGCTAGCTCAGGTGGCAATCTTTAAGCAAAAAAAATAAGATAAAAAAATACAATGGCGAGGAGACCCGGTGAAAAAGCAACCCTGAAAAAGGTACCCTCTGAAACTGAGGAAGCAGGGCAACAGTGCCTAGCTCAGGTGACAATCTTTAAGCAAAAGAAACACACAAGGGCGTGGGGAGCTGGCGAAAAGGCAACACTGAGAAATCCACCCTCTGAAACGGACGAAGATGGGCAACAGAGGCTAGCTCAGGTGGCAATCTTTAAGCAAAAGAAACACACAAGGGCGTGGAGACCTGGGGAAAAAGCAACACGGAGAAATCCACCCTCTGAAACTGAGGAAGATGGGCAAGAGAGGCTACCTCAGGTGGCAATCCTTAAGCAAAAACAAAGCACAAAGGCGTGGAGCCCTGGGGACAAAGCAACCCTGAAGTATCTACCCTCTGAAACTGAGGAACATGGGCAAGAGAGGCTAGCTCAGGTGGCAATCGTTAAGCAAAAACAAAACACAAAGGCGTGGAGACCTGGGGAAAAAGCAACCCTGAAATATCTACCCTCTGAAACTGAGGAAGATGGGCAAGAGAGGCTGGCTTCAGGTGGCAATCTTTAAGCAAAAGAAACACACAAGGGCGTGGAGGCCTGGGGAAAAAGCAACACGGAGAAATCCACCCTCTGAAACTGAGGGACATGGGCAAAAGAAGCTAGCTCAGGTTGCAACCTTTAAGCAGAAAAAAAACACAAGGGCGTGCAGACCTGGCAAAAAAGCCACAGTGAGAAATCTACCCTCTGAAACCGACGAAGATGGACAACAGAGGCTAGCTCAGGTGGCAATTTTTAAGGAAAAATAAAAGGAAGTGCGTGGAGACCTGGGGAAAAAGCAACACGGAGAAATCTACCCTCTAGAACTGAGAAAGAAGCGCAACAGAGGCTAGCTCAGGTGGCAATCTTTAAGCAAAAAAAATAAGATAAAAAAATACAATGGCGAGGAGACCCGGTGAAAAAGCAACCCTGAAAAAGGTACCCTCTGAAACTGAGGAAGCAGGGCAACAGTGCCTAGCTCAGGTGACAATCTTTAAGCAAAAGAAACACACAAGGGCGTGGGGAGCTGGCGAAAAGGCAACACTGAGAAATCCACCCTCTGAAACGGACGAAGATGGGCAACAGAGGCTAGCTCAGGTGGCAATCTTTAAGCAAAAGAAACACACAAGGGCGTGGAGACCTGGGGAAAAAGCAACACGGAGAAATCCACCCTCTGAAACTGAGGAAGATGGGCAAGAGAGGCTACCTCAGGTGGCAATCCTTAAGCAAAAACAAAGCACAAAGGCGTGGAGCCCTGGGGACAAAGCAACCCTGAAGTATCTACCCTCTGAAACTGAGGAACATGGGCAAGAGAGGCTAGCTCAGGTGGCAATCGTTAAGCAAAAACAAAACACAAAGGCGTGGAGACCTGGGGAAAAAGCAACCCTGAAATATCTACCCTCTGAAACTGAGGAAGATGGGCAAGAGAGGCTGGCTTCAGGTGGCAATCTTTAAGCAAAAGAAACACACAAGGGCGTGGAGGCCTGGGGAAAAAGCAACACGGAGAAATCCACCCTCTGAAACTGAGGGACATGGGCAAAAGAAGCTAGCTCAGGTTCTGCAACCTTTAAGCAGAAAAAAAACACAAGGGCGTGCAGACCTGGCAAAAAAGCCACAGTGAGAAATCTACCCTCTGAAACCGACGAAGATGGACAACAGAGGCTAGCTCAGGTGGCAATTTTTAAGGAAAAATAAAAGGAAGTGCGTGGAGACCTGGGGAAAAAGCAACACGGAGAAATCTACCCTCTAGAACTGAGAAAGAAGCGCAACAGAGGCTAGCTCAGGTGGCAATCTTTAAGCAAAAAAAATAAGATAAAAAAATACAATGGCGAGGAGACCCGGTGAAAAAGCAACCCTGAAAAAGGTACCCTCTGAAACTGAGGAAGCAGGGCAACAGTGCCTAGCTCAGGTGACAATCTTTAAGCAAAAGAAACACACAAGGGCGTGGGGAGCTGGCGAAAAGGCAACACTGAGAAATCCACCCTCTGAAACGGACGAAGATGGGCAACAGAGGCTAGCTCAGGTGGCAATCTTTAAGCAAAAGAAACACACAAGGGCGTGGAGACCTGGGGAAAAAGCAACACGGAGAAATCCACCCTCTGAAACTGAGGAAGATGGGCAAGAGAGGCTACCTCAGGTGGCAATCCTTAAGCAAAAACAAAGCACAAAGGCGTGGAGCCCTGGGGACAAAGCAACCCTGAAGTATCTACCCTCTGAAACTGAGGAACATGGGCAAGAGAGGCTAGCTCAGGTGGCAATCGTTAAGCAAAAACAAAACACAAAGGCGTGGAGACCTGGGGAAAAAGCAACCCTGAAATATCTACCCTCTGAAACTGAGGAAGATGGGCAAGAGAGGCTGGCTTCAGGTGGCAATCTTTAAGCAAAAGAAACACACAAGGGCGTGGAGGCCTGGGGAAAAAGCAACACGGAGAAATCCACCCTCTGAAACTGAGGGACATGGGCAAAAGAAGCTAGCTCAGGTTCTGCAACCTTTAAGCAGAAAAAAAACACAAGGGCGTGCAGACCTGGCAAAAAAGCCACAGTGAGAAATCTACCCTCTGAAACCGACGAAGATGGACAACAGAGGCTAGCTCAGGTGGCAATTTTTAAGGAAAAATAAAAGGAAGTGCGTGGAGACCTGGGGAAAAAGCAACACGGAGAAATCTACCCTCTAGAACTGAGAAAGAAGCGCAACAGAGGCTAGCTCAGGTGGCAATCTTTAAGCAAAAAAAATAAGATAAAAAAATACAATGGCGAGGAGACCCGGTGAAAAAGCAACCCTGAAAAAGGTACCCTCTGAAACTGAGGAAGCAGGGCAACAGTGCCTAGCTCAGGTGACAATCTTTAAGCAAAAGAAACACACAAGGGCGTGGGGAGCTGGCGAAAAGGCAACACTGAGAAATCCACCCTCTGAAACGGACGAAGATGGGCAACAGAGGCTAGCTCAGGTGGCAATCTTTAAGCAAAAGAAACACACAAGGGCGTGGAGACCTGGGGAAAAAGCAACACGGAGAAATCCACCCTCTGAAACTGAGGAAGATGGGCAAGAGAGGCTACCTCAGGTGGCAATCCTTAAGCAAAAACAAAGCACAAAGGCGTGGAGCCCTGGGGACAAAGCAACCCTGAAGTATCTACCCTCTGAAACTGAGGAACATGGGCAAGAGAGGCTAGCTCAGGTGGCAATCGTTAAGCAAAAACAAAACACAAAGGCGTGGAGACCTGGGGAAAAAGCAACCCTGAAATATCTACCCTCTGAAACTGAGGAAGATGGGCAAGAGAGGCTGGCTTCAGGTGGCAATCTTTAAGCAAAAGAAACACACAAGGGCGTGGAGGCCTGGGGAAAAAGCAACACGGAGAAATCCACCCTCTGAAACTGAGGGACATGGGCAAAAGAAGCTAGCTCAGGTTCTGCAACCTTTAAGCAGAAAAAAAACACAAGGGCGTGCAGACCTGGCAAAAAAGCCACAGTGAGAAATCTACCCTCTGAAACCGACGAAGATGGACAACAGAGGCTAGCTCAGGTGGCAATTTTTAAGGAAAAATAAAAGGAAGTGCGTGGAGACCTGGGGAAAAAGCAACACGGAGAAATCTACCCTCTAGAACTGAGAAAGAAGCGCAACAGAGGCTAGCTCAGGTGGCAATCTTTAAGCAAAAAAAATAAGATAAAAAAATACAATGGCGAGGAGACCCGGTGAAAAAGCAACCCTGAAAAAGGTACCCTCTGAAACTGAGGAAGCAGGGCAACAGTGCCTAGCTCAGGTGACAATCTTTAAGCAAAAGAAACACACAAGGGCGTGGGGAGCTGGCGAAAAGGCAACACTGAGAAATCCACCCTCTGAAACGGACGAAGATGGGCAACAGAGGCTAGCTCAGGTGGCAATCTTTAAGCAAAAGAAACACACAAGGGCGTGGAGACCTGGGGAAAAAGCAACACGGAGAAATCCACCCTCTGAAACTGAGGAAGATGGGCAAGAGAGGCTACCTCAGGTGGCAATCCTTAAGCAAAAACAAAGCACAAAGGCGTGGAGCCCTGGGGACAAAGCAACCCTGAAGTATCTACCCTCTGAAACTGAGGAACATGGGCAAGAGAGGCTAGCTCAGGTGGCAATCGTTAAGCAAAAACAAAACACAAAGGCGTGGAGACCTGGGGAAAAAGCAACCCTGAAATATCTACCCTCTGAAACTGAGGAAGATGGGCAAGAGAGGCTGGCTTCAGGTGGCAATCTTTAAGCAAAAGAAACACACAAGGGCGTGGAGGCCTGGGGAAAAAGCAACACGGAGAAATCCACCCTCTGAAACTGAGGGACATGGGCAAAAGAAGCTAGCTCAGGTTCTGCAACCTTTAAGCAGAAAAAAAACACAAGGGCGTGCAGACCTGGCAAAAAAGCCACAGTGAGAAATCTACCCTCTGAAACCGACGAAGATGGACAACAGAGGCTAGCTCAGGTGGCAATTTTTAAGGAAAAATAAAAGGAAGTGCGTGGAGACCTGGGGAAAAAGCAACACGGAGAAATCTACCCTCTAGAACTGAGAAAGAAGCGCAACAGAGGCTAGCTCAGGTGGCAATCTTTAAGCAAAAAAAATAAGATAAAAAAATACAATGGCGAGGAGACCCGGTGAAAAAGCAACCCTGAAAAAGGTACCCTCTGAAACTGAGGAAGCAGGGCAACAGTGCCTAGCTCAGGTGACAATCTTTAAGCAAAAGAAACACACAAGGGCGTGGGGAGCTGGCGAAAAGGCAACACTGAGAAATCCACCCTCTGAAACGGACGAAGATGGGCAACAGAGGCTAGCTCAGGTGGCAATCTTTAAGCAAAAGAAACACACAAGGGCGTGGAGACCTGGGGAAAAAGCAACACGGAGAAATCCACCCTCTGAAACTGAGGAAGATGGGCAAGAGAGGCTACCTCAGGTGGCAATCCTTAAGCAAAAACAAAGCACAAAGGCGTGGAGCCCTGGGGACAAAGCAACCCTGAAGTATCTACCCTCTGAAACTGAGGAACATGGGCAAGAGAGGCTAGCTCAGGTGGCAATCGTTAAGCAAAAACAAAACACAAAGGCGTGGAGACCTGGGGAAAAAGCAACCCTGAAATATCTACCCTCTGAAACTGAGGAAGATGGGCAAGAGAGGCTGGCTTCAGGTGGCAATCTTTAAGCAAAAGAAACACACAAGGGCGTGGAGGCCTGGGGAAAAAGCAACACGGAGAAATCCACCCTCTGAAACTGAGGGACATGGGCAAAAGAAGCTAGCTCAGGTTGCAACCTTTAAGCAGAAAAAAAACACAAGGGCGTGCAGACCTGGCAAAAAAGCCACAGTGAGAAATCTACCCTCTGAAACCGACGAAGATGGACAACAGAGGCTAGCTCAGGTGGCAATTTTTAAGGAAAAATAAAAGGAAGTGCGTGGAGACCTGGGGAAAAAGCAACACGGAGAAATCTACCCTCTAGAACTGAGAAAGAAGCGCAACAGAGGCTAGCTCAGGTGGCAATCTTTAAGCAAAAAAAATAAGATAAAAAAATACAATGGCGAGGAGACCCGGTGAAAAAGCAACCCTGAAAAAGGTACCCTCTGAAACTGAGGAAGCAGGGCAACAGTGCCTAGCTCAGGTGACAATCTTTAAGCAAAAGAAACACACAAGGGCGTGGGGAGCTGGCGAAAAGGCAACACTGAGAAATCCACCCTCTGAAACGGACGAAGATGGGCAACAGAGGCTAGCTCAGGTGGCAATCTTTAAGCAAAAGAAACACACAAGGGCGTGGAGACCTGGGGAAAAAGCAACACGGAGAAATCCACCCTCTGAAACTGAGGAAGATGGGCAAGAGAGGCTACCTCAGGTGGCAATCCTTAAGCAAAAACAAAGCACAAAGGCGTGGAGCCCTGGGGACAAAGCAACCCTGAAGTATCTACCCTCTGAAACTGAGGAACGTGGGCAAGAGAGGCTAGCTCAGGTGGCAATCGTTAAGCAAAAACAAAACACAAAGGCGTGGAGACCTGGGGAAAAAGCAACCCTGAAATATCTACCCTCTGAAACTGAGGAAGATGGGCAAGAGAGGCTGGCTTCAGGTGGCAATCTTTAAGCAAAAGAAACACACAAGGGCGTGGAGGCCTGGGGAAAAAGCAACACGGAGAAATCCACCCTCTGAAACTGAGGGACATGGGCAAAAGAAGCTAGCTCAGGTTGCAACCTTTAAGCAGAAAAAAAACACAAGGGCGTGCAGACCTGGCAAAAAAGCCACAGTGAGAAATCTACCCTCTGAAACCGACGAAGATGGACAACAGAGGCTAGCTCAGGTGGCAATTTTTAAGGAAAAATAAAAGGAAGTGCGTGGAGACCTGGGGAAAAAGCAACACGGAGAAATCTACCCTCTAGAACTGAGAAAGAAGCGCAACAGAGGCTAGCTCAGGTGGCAATCTTTAAGCAAAAAAAATAAGATAAAAAAATACAATGGCGAGGAGACCCGGTGAAAAAGCAACCCTGAAAAAGGTACCCTCTGAAACTGAGGAAGCAGGGCAACAGTGCCTAGCTCAGGTGACAATCTTTAAGCAAAAGAAACACACAAGGGCGTGGGGAGCTGGCGAAAAGGCAACACTGAGAAATCCACCCTCTGAAACGGACGAAGATGGGCAACAGAGGCTAGCTCAGGTGGCAATCTTTAAGCAAAAGAAACACACAAGGGCGTGGAGACCTGGGGAAAAAGCAACACGGAGAAATCCACCCTCTGAAACTGAGGAAGATGGGCAAGAGAGGCTACCTCAGGTGGCAATCCTTAAGCAAAAACAAAGCACAAAGGCGTGGAGCCCTGGGGACAAAGCAACCCTGAAATATCTACCCTCTGAAACTGAGGAACATGGGCAAGAGAGGCTAGCTCAGGTGGCACTCGTTAAGCAAAAACAAAACACAAAGGCGTGGAGACCTGGGGAAAAAGCAACCCTGAAATATCTACCCTCTGAAACTGAGGAAGATGGGCAAGAGAGGCTGGCTTCAGGTGGCAATCTTTAAGCAAAAGAAACACACAAGGGCGTGGAGGCCTGGGGAAAAAGCAACACGGAGAAATCCACCCTCTGAAACTGAGGGACATGGGCAAAAGAAGCTAGCTCAGGTTCTGCAACCTTTAAGCAGAAAAAAAACACAAGGGCGTGCAGACCTGGCAAAAAAGCCACAGTGAGAAATCTACCCTCTGAAACCGACGAAGATGGACAACAGAGGCTAGCTCAGGTGGCAATTTTTAAGGAAAAATAAAAGGAAGTGCGTGGAGACCTGGGGAAAAAGCAACACGGAGAAATCTACCCTCTAGAACTGAGAAAGAAGCGCAACAGAGGCTAGCTCAGGTGGCAATCTTTAAGCAAAAAAAATAAGATAAAAAAATACAATGGCGAGGAGACCCGGTGAAAAAGCAACCCTGAAAAAGGTACCCTCTGAAACTGAGGAAGCAGGGCAACAGTGCCTAGCTCAGGTGACAATCTTTAAGCAAAAGAAACACACAAGGGCGTGGGGAGCTGGCGAAAAGGCAACACTGAGAAATCCACCCTCTGAAACGGACGAAGATGGGCAACAGAGGCTAGCTCAGGTGGCAATCTTTAAGCAAAAGAAACACACAAGGGCGTGGAGACCTGGGGAAAAAGCAACACGGAGAAATCCACCCTCTGAAACTGAGGAAGATGGGCAAGAGAGGCTACCTCAGGTGGCAATCCTTAAGCAAAAACAAAGCACAAAGGCGTGGAGCCCTGGGGACAAAGCAACCCTGAAGTATCTACCCTCTGAAACTGAGGAACATGGGCAAGAGAGGCTAGCTCAGGTGGCAATCGTTAAGCAAAAACAAAACACAAAGGCGTGGAGACCTGGGGAAAAAGCAACCCTGAAATATCTACCCTCTGAAACTGAGGAAGATGGGCAAGAGAGGCTGGCTTCAGGTGGCAATCTTTAAGCAAAAGAAACACACAAGGGCGTGGAGGCCTGGGGAAAAAGCAACACGGAGAAATCCACCCTCTGAAACTGAGGGACATGGGCAAAAGAAGCTAGCTCAGGTTCTGCAACCTTTAAGCAGAAAAAAAACACAAGGGCGTGCAGACCTGGCAAAAAAGCCACAGTGAGAAATCTACCCTCTGAAACCGACGAAGATGGACAACAGAGGCTAGCTCAGGTGGCAATTTTTAAGGAAAAATAAAAGGAAGTGCGTGGAGACCTGGGGAAAAAGCAACACGGAGAAATCTACCCTCTAGAACTGAGAAAGAAGCGCAACAGAGGCTAGCTCAGGTGGCAATCTTTAAGCAAAAAAAATAAGATAAAAAAATACAATGGCGAGGAGACCCGGTGAAAAAGCAACCCTGAAAAAGGTACCCTCTGAAACTGAGGAAGCAGGGCAACAGTGCCTAGCTCAGGTGACAATCTTTAAGCAAAAGAAACACACAAGGGCGTGGGGAGCTGGCGAAAAGGCAACACTGAGAAATCCACCCTCTGAAACGGACGAAGATGGGCAACAGAGGCTAGCTCAGGTGGCAATCTTTAAGCAAAAGAAACACACAAGGGCGTGGAGACCTGGGGAAAAAGCAACACGGAGAAATCCACCCTCTGAAACTGAGGAAGATGGGCAAGAGAGGCTACCTCAGGTGGCAATCCTTAAGCAAAAACAAAGCACAAAGGCGTGGAGCCCTGGGGACAAAGCAACCCTGAAGTATCTACCCTCTGAAACTGAGGAACATGGGCAAGAGAGGCTAGCTCAGGTGGCAATCGTTAAGCAAAAACAAAACACAAAGGCGTGGAGACCTGGGGAAAAAGCAACCCTGAAATATCTACCCTCTGAAACTGAGGAAGATGGGCAAGAGAGGCTGGCTTCAGGTGGCAATCTTTAAGCAAAAGAAACACACAAGGGCGTGGAGGCCTGGGGAAAAAGCAACACGGAGAAATCCACCCTCTGAAACTGAGGGACATGGGCAAAAGAAGCTAGCTCAGGTTCTGCAACCTTTAAGCAGAAAAAAAACACAAGGGCGTGCAGACCTGGCAAAAAAGCCACAGTGAGAAATCTACCCTCTGAAACCGACGAAGATGGACAACAGAGGCTAGCTCAGGTGGCAATTTTTAAGGAAAAATAAAAGGAAGTGCGTGGAGACCTGGGGAAAAAGCAACACGGAGAAATCTACCCTCTAGAACTGAGAAAGAAGCGCAACAGAGGCTAGCTCAGGTGGCAATCTTTAAGCAAAAAAAATAAGATAAAAAAATACAATGGCGAGGAGACCCGGTGAAAAAGCAACCCTGAAAAAGGTACCCTCTGAAACTGAGGAAGCAGGGCAACAGTGCCTAGCTCAGGTGACAATCTTTAAGCAAAAGAAACACACAAGGGCGTGGGGAGCTGGCGAAAAGGCAACACTGAGAAATCCACCCTCTGAAACGGACGAAGATGGGCAACAGAGGCTAGCTCAGGTGGCAATCTTTAAGCAAAAGAAACACACAAGGGCGTGGAGACCTGGGGAAAAAGCAACACGGAGAAATCCACCCTCTGAAACTGAGGAAGATGGGCAAGAGAGGCTACCTCAGGTGGCAATCCTTAAGCAAAAACAAAGCACAAAGGCGTGGAGCCCTGGGGACAAAGCAACCCTGAAGTATCTACCCTCTGAAACTGAGGAACATGGGCAAGAGAGGCTAGCTCAGGTGGCAATCGTTAAGCAAAAACAAAACACAAAGGCGTGGAGACCTGGGGAAAAAGCAACCCTGAAATATCTACCCTCTGAAACTGAGGAAGATGGGCAAGAGAGGCTGGCTTCAGGTGGCAATCTTTAAGCAAAAGAAACACACAAGGGCGTGGAGGCCTGGGGAAAAAGCAACACGGAGAAATCCACCCTCTGAAACTGAGGGACATGGGCAAAAGAAGCTAGCTCAGGTTCTGCAACCTTTAAGCAGAAAAAAAACACAAGGGCGTGCAGACCTGGCAAAAAAGCCACAGTGAGAAATCTACCCTCTGAAACCGACGAAGATGGACAACAGAGGCTAGCTCAGGTGGCAATTTTTAAGGAAAAATAAAAGGAAGTGCGTGGAGACCTGGGGAAAAAGCAACACGGAGAAATCTACCCTCTAGAACTGAGAAAGAAGCGCAACAGAGGCTAGCTCAGGTGGCAATCTTTAAGCAAAAAAAATAAGATAAAAAAATACAATGGCGAGGAGACCCGGTGAAAAAGCAACCCTGAAAAAGGTACCCTCTGAAACTGAGGAAGCAGGGCAACAGTGCCTAGCTCAGGTGACAATCTTTAAGCAAAAGAAACACACAAGGGCGTGGGGAGCTGGCGAAAAGGCAACACTGAGAAATCCACCCTCTGAAACGGACGAAGATGGGCAACAGAGGCTAGCTCAGGTGGCAATCTTTAAGCAAAAGAAACACACAAGGGCGTGGAGACCTGGGGAAAAAGCAACACGGAGAAATCCACCCTCTGAAACTGAGGAAGATGGGCAAGAGAGGCTACCTCAGGTGGCAATCCTTAAGCAAAAACAAAGCACAAAGGCGTGGAGCCCTGGGGACAAAGCAACCCTGAAGTATCTACCCTCTGAAACTGAGGAACATGGGCAAGAGAGGCTAGCTCAGGTGGCAATCGTTAAGCAAAAACAAAACACAAAGGCGTGGAGACCTGGGGAAAAAGCAACCCTGAAATATCTACCCTCTGAAACTGAGGAAGATGGGCAAGAGAGGCTGGCTTCAGGTGGCAATCTTTAAGCAAAAGAAACACACAAGGGCGTGGAGGCCTGGGGAAAAAGCAACACGGAGAAATCCACCCTCTGAAACTGAGGGACATGGGCAAAAGAAGCTAGCTCAGGTTCTGCAACCTTTAAGCAGAAAAAAAACACAAGGGCGTGCAGACCTGGCAAAAAAGCCACAGTGAGAAATCTACCCTCTGAAACCGACGAAGATGGACAACAGAGGCTAGCTCAGGTGGCAATTTTTAAGGAAAAATAAAAGGAAGTGCGTGGAGACCTGGGGAAAAAGCAACACGGAGAAATCTACCCTCTAGAACTGAGAAAGAAGCGCAACAGAGGCTAGCTCAGGTGGCAATCTTTAAGCAAAAAAAATAAGATAAAAAAATACAATGGCGAGGAGACCCGGTGAAAAAGCAACCCTGAAAAAGGTACCCTCTGAAACTGAGGAAGCAGGGCAACAGTGCCTAGCTCAGGTGACAATCTTTAAGCAAAAGAAACACACAAGGGCGTGGGGAGCTGGCGAAAAGGCAACACTGAGAAATCCACCCTCTGAAACGGACGAAGATGGGCAACAGAGGCTAGCTCAGGTGGCAATCTTTAAGCAAAAGAAACACACAAGGGCGTGGAGACCTGGGGAAAAAGCAACACGGAGAAATCCACCCTCTGAAACTGAGGAAGATGGGCAAGAGAGGCTACCTCAGGTGGCAATCCTTAAGCAAAAACAAAGCACAAAGGCGTGGAGCCCTGGGGACAAAGCAACCCTGAAGTATCTACCCTCTGAAACTGAGGAACATGGGCAAGAGAGGCTAGCTCAGGTGGCAATCGTTAAGCAAAAACAAAACACAAAGGCGTGGAGACCTGGGGAAAAAGCAACCCTGAAATATCTACCCTCTGAAACTGAGGAAGATGGGCAAGAGAGGCTGGCTTCAGGTGGCAATCTTTAAGCAAAAGAAACACACAAGGGCGTGGAGGCCTGGGGAAAAAGCAACACGGAGAAATCCACCCTCTGAAACTGAGGGACATGGGCAAAAGAAGCTAGCTCAGGTTCTGCAACCTTTAAGCAGAAAAAAAACACAAGGGCGTGCAGACCTGGCAAAAAAGCCACAGTGAGAAATCTACCCTCTGAAACCGACGAAGATGGACAACAGAGGCTAGCTCAGGTGGCAATTTTTAAGGAAAAATAAAAGGAAGTGCGTGGAGACCTGGGGAAAAAGCAACACGGAGAAATCTACCCTCTAGAACTGAGAAAGAAGCGCAACAGAGGCTAGCTCAGGTGGCAATCTTTAAGCAAAAAAAATAAGATAAAAAAATACAATGGCGAGGAGACCCGGTGAAAAAGCAACCCTGAAAAAGGTACCCTCTGAAACTGAGGAAGCAGGGCAACAGTGCCTAGCTCAGGTGACAATCTTTAAGCAAAAGAAACACACAAGGGCGTGGGGAGCTGGCGAAAAGGCAACACTGAGAAATCCACCCTCTGAAACGGACGAAGATGGGCAACAGAGGCTAGCTCAGGTGGCAATCTTTAAGCAAAAGAAACACACAAGGGCGTGGAGACCTGGGGAAAAAGCAACACGGAGAAATCCACCCTCTGAAACTGAGGAAGATGGGCAAGAGAGGCTACCTCAGGTGGCAATCCTTAAGCAAAAACAAAGCACAAAGGCGTGGAGCCCTGGGGACAAAGCAACCCTGAAGTATCTACCCTCTGAAACTGAGGAACATGGGCAAGAGAGGCTAGCTCAGGTGGCAATCGTTAAGCAAAAACAAAACACAAAGGCGTGGAGACCTGGGGAAAAAGCAACCCTGAAATATCTACCCTCTGAAACTGAGGAAGATGGGCAAGAGAGGCTGGCTTCAGGTGGCAATCTTTAAGCAAAAGAAACACACAAGGGCGTGGAGGCCTGGGGAAAAAGCAACACGGAGAAATCCACCCTCTGAAACTGAGGGACATGGGCAAAAGAAGCTAGCTCAGGTTCTGCAACCTTTAAGCAGAAAAAAAACACAAGGGCGTGCAGACCTGGCAAAAAAGCAACAGTGAGAAATCTACCCTCTGAAACCGACGAAGATGGACAACAGAGGCTAGCTCAGGTGGCAATTTTTAAGGAAAAATAAAAGGAAGTGCGTGGAGACCTGGGGAAAAAGCAACACGGAGAAATCTACCCTCTAGAACTGACAAAGAAGCGCAACAGAGGCTAGCTCAGGTGGCAATCTTTAAGCAAAAAAAATAAGATAAAAAAATACAATGGCGAGGAGACCCGGTGAAAAAGCAACCCTGAAAAAGGTACCCTCTGAAACTGAGGAAGCAGGGCAACAGTGCCTAGCTCAGGTGACAATCTTTAAGCAAAAGAAACACACAAGGGCGTGGGGAGCTGGCGAAAAGGCAACACTGAGAAATCCACCCTCTGAAACGGACGAAGATGGGCAACAGAGGCTAGCTCAGGTGGCAATCTTTAAGCAAAAGAAACACACAAGGGCGTGGAGACCTGGGGAAAAAGCAACACGGAGAAATCCACCCTCTGAAACTGAGGAAGATGGGCAAGAGAGGCTACCTCAGGTGGCAATCCTTAAGCAAAAACAAAGCACAAAGGCGTGGAGCCCTGGGGACAAAGCAACCCTGAAGTATCTACCCTCTGAAACTGAGGAACATGGGCAAGAGAGGCTAGCTCAGGTGGCAATCGTTAAGCAAAAACAAAACACAAAGGCGTGGAGACCTGGGGAAAAAGCAACCCTGAAATATCTACCCTCTGAAACTGAGGAAGATGGGCAAGAGAGGCTGGCTTCAGGTGGCAATCTTTAAGCAAAAGAAACACACAAGGGCGTGGAGGCCTGGGGAAAAAGCAACACGGAGAAATCCACCCTCTGAAACTGAGGGACATGGGCAAAAGAAGCTAGCTCAGGTTGCAACCTTTAAGCAGAAAAAAAACACAAGGGCGTGCAGACCTGGCAAAAAAGCCACAGTGAGAAATCTACCCTCTGAAACCGACGAAGATGGACAACAGAGGCTAGCTCAGGTGGCAATTTTTAAGGAAAAATAAAAGGAAGTGCGTGGAGACCTGGGGAAAAAGCAACACGGAGAAATCTACCCTCTAGAACTGAGAAAGAAGCGCAACAGAGGCTAGCTCAGGTGGCAATCTTTAAGCAAAAAAAATAAGATAAAAAAATACAATGGCGAGGAGACCCGGTGAAAAAGCAACCCTGAAAAAGGTACCCTCTGAAACTGAGGAAGCAGGGCAACAGTGCCTAGCTCAGGTGACAATCTTTAAGCAAAAGAAACACACAAGGGCGTGGGGAGCTGGCGAAAAGGCAACACTGAGAAATCCACCCTCTGAAACGGACGAAGATGGGCAACAGAGGCTAGCTCAGGTGGCAATCTTTAAGCAAAAGAAACACACAAGGGCGTGGAGACCTGGGGAAAAAGCAACACGGAGAAATCCACCCTCTGAAACTGAGGAAGATGGGCAAGAGAGGCTACCTCAGGTGGCAATCCTTAAGCAAAAACAAAGCACAAAGGCGTGGAGCCCTGGGGACAAAGCAACCCTGAAGTATCTACCCTCTGAAACTGAGGAACATGGGCAAGAGAGGCTAGCTCAGGTGGCAATCGTTAAGCAAAAACAAAACACAAAGGCGTGGAGACCTGGGGAAAAAGCAACCCTGAAATATCTACCCTCTGAAACTGAGGAAGATGGGCAAGAGAGGCTGGCTTCAGGTGGCAATCTTTAAGCAAAAGAAACACACAAGGGCGTGGAGGCCTGGGGAAAAAGCAACACGGAGAAATCCACCCTCTGAAACTGAGGGACATGGGCAAAAGAAGCTAGCTCAGGTTGCAACCTTTAAGCAGAAAAAAAACACAAGGGCGTGCAGACCTGGCAAAAAAGCCACAGTGAGAAATCTACCCTCTGAAACCGACGAAGATGGACAACAGAGGCTAGCTCAGGTGGCAATTTTTAAGGAAAAATAAAAGGAAGTGCGTGGAGACCTGGGGAAAAAGCAACACGGAGAAATCTACCCTCTAGAACTGAGAAAGAAGCGCAACAGAGGCTAGCTCAGGTGGCAATCTTTAAGCAAAAAAAATAAGATAAAAAAATACAATGGCGAGGAGACCCGGTGAAAAAGCAACCCTGAAAAAGGTACCCTCTGAAACTGAGGAAGCAGGGCAACAGTGCCTAGCTCAGGTGACAATCTTTAAGCAAAAGAAACACACAAGGGCGTGGGGAGCTGGCGAAAAGGCAACACTGAGAAATCCACCCTCTGAAACGGACGAAGATGGGCAACAGAGGCTAGCTCAGGTGGCAATCTTTAAGCAAAAGAAACACACAAGGGCGTGGAGACCTGGGGAAAAAGCAACACGGAGAAATCCACCCTCTGAAACTGAGGAAGATGGGCAAGAGAGGCTACCTCAGGTGGCAATCCTTAAGCAAAAACAAAGCACAAAGGCGTGGAGCCCTGGGGACAAAGCAACCCTGAAATATCTACCCTCTGAAACTGAGGAACATGGGCAAGAGAGGCTAGCTCAGGTGGCACTCGTTAAGCAAAAACAAAACACAAAGGCGTGGAGACCTGGGGAAAAAGCAACCCTGAAATATCTACCCTCTGAAACTGAGGAAGATGGGCAAGAGAGGCTGGCTTCAGGTGGCAATCTTTAAGCAAAAGAAACACACAAGGGCGTGGAGGCCTGGGGAAAAAGCAACACGGAGAAATCCACCCTCTGAAACTGAGGGACATGGGCAAAAGAAGCTAGCTCAGGTTCTGCAACCTTTAAGCAGAAAAAAAACACAAGGGCGTGCAGACCTGGCAAAAAAGCCACAGTGAGAAATCTACCCTCTGAAACCGACGAAGATGGACAACAGAGGCTAGCTCAGGTGGCAATTTTTAAGGAAAAATAAAAGGAAGTGCGTGGAGACCTGGGGAAAAAGCAACACGGAGAAATCTACCCTCTAGAACTGAGAAAGAAGCGCAACAGAGGCTAGCTCAGGTGGCAATCTTTAAGCAAAAAAAATAAGATAAAAAAATACAATGGCGAGGAGACCCGGTGAAAAAGCAACCCTGAAAAAGGTACCCTCTGAAACTGAGGAAGCAGGGCAACAGTGCCTAGCTCAGGTGACAATCTTTAAGCAAAAGAAACACACAAGGGCGTGGGGAGCTGGCGAAAAGGCAACACTGAGAAATCCACCCTCTGAAACGGACGAAGATGGGCAACAGAGGCTAGCTCAGGTGGCAATCTTTAAGCAAAAGAAACACACAAGGGCGTGGAGACCTGGGGAAAAAGCAACACGGAGAAATCCACCCTCTGAAACTGAGGAAGATGGGCAAGAGAGGCTACCTCAGGTGGCAATCCTTAAGCAAAAACAAAGCACAAAGGCGTGGAGCCCTGGGGACAAAGCAACCCTGAAGTATCTACCCTCTGAAACTGAGGAACATGGGCAAGAGAGGCTAGCTCAGGTGGCAATCGTTAAGCAAAAACAAAACACAAAGGCGTGGAGACCTGGGGAAAAAGCAACCCTGAAATATCTACCCTCTGAAACTGAGGAAGATGGGCAAGAGAGGCTGGCTTCAGGTGGCAATCTTTAAGCAAAAGAAACACACAAGGGCGTGGAGGCCTGGGGAAAAAGCAACACGGAGAAATCCACCCTCTGAAACTGAGGGACATGGGCAAAAGAAGCTAGCTCAGGTTGCAACCTTTAAGCAGAAAAAAAACACAAGGGCGTGCAGACCTGGCAAAAAAGCCACAGTGAGAAATCTACCCTCTGAAACCGACGAAGATGGACAACAGAGGCTAGCTCAGGTGGCAATTTTTCAGGAAAAATAAAAGGAAGTGCGTGGAGACCTGGGGAAAAAGCAACACGGAGAAATCTACCCTCTAGAACTGAGAAAGAAGCGCAACAGAGGCTAGCTCAGGTGGCAATCTTTAAGCAAAAAAAATAAGATAAAAAAATACAATGGCGAGGAGACCCGGTGAAAAAGCAACCCTGAAAAAGGTACCCTCTGAAACTGAGGAAGCAGGGCAACAGTGCCTAGCTCAGGTGACAATCTTTAAGCAAAAGAAACACACAAGGGCGTGGGGAGCTGGCGAAAAGGCAACACTGAGAAATCCACCCTCTGAAACGGACGAAGATGGGCAACAGAGGCTAGCTCAGGTGGCAATCTTTAAGCAAAAGAAACACACAAGGGCGTGGAGACCTGGGGAAAAAGCAACACGGAGAAATCCACCCTCTGAAACTGAGGAAGATGGGCAAGAGAGGCTACCTCAGGTGGCAATCCTTAAGCAAAAACAAAGCACAAAGGCGTGGAGCCCTGGGGACAAAGCAACCCTGAAATATCTACCCTCTGAAACTGAGGAACATGGGCAAGAGAGGCTAGCTCAGGTGGCACTCGTTAAGCAAAAACAAAACACAAAGGCGTGGAGACCTGGGGAAAAAGCAACCCTGAAATATCTACCCTCTGAAACTGAGGAAGATGGGCAAGAGAGGCTGGCTTCAGGTGGCAATCTTTAAGCAAAAGAAACACACAAGGGCGTGGAGGCCTGGGGAAAAAGCAACACGGAGAAATCCACCCTCTGAAACTGAGGGACATGGGCAAAAGAAGCTAGCTCAGGTTCTGCAACCTTTAAGCAGAAAAAAAACACAAGGGCGTGCAGACCTGGCAAAAAAGCAACAGTGAGAAATCTACCCTCTGAAACCGACGAAGATGGACAACAGAGGCTAGCTCAGGTGGCAATTTTTAAGGAAAAATAAAAGGAAGTGCGTGGAGACCTGGGGAAAAAGCAACACGGAGAAATCTACCCTCTAGAACTGAGAAAGAAGCGCAACAGAGGCTAGCTCAGGTGGCAATCTTTAAGCAAAAAAAATAAGATAAAAAAATACAATGGCGAGGAGACCCGGTGAAAAAGCAACCCTGAAAAAGGTACCCTCTGAAACTGAGGAAGCAGGGCAACAGTGCCTAGCTCAGGTGACAATCTTTAAGCAAAAGAAACACACAAGGGCGTGGGGAGCTGGTGAAAAGGCAACACTGAGAAATCCACCCTCTGAAACGGACGAAGATGGGCAACAGAGGCTAACTCAGGTGGCAATCTTTAAGCAAAAGAAACACACAAGGGCGTGGAGACCTGGGGAAAAAGCAACACGGAGAAATCCACCCTCTGAAACTGAGGAAGATGGGCAAGAGAGGCTACCTCAGGTGGCAATCCTTAAGCAAAAACAAAGCACAAAGGCGTGGAGCCCTGGGGACAAAGCAACCCTGAAGTATCTACCCTCTGAAACTGAGGAACATGGGCAAGAGAGGCTAGCTCAGGTGGCAATCGTTAAGCAAAAACAAAACACAAAGGCGTGGAGACCTGGGGAAAAAGCAACCCTGAAATATCTACCCTCTGAAACTGAGGAAGATGGGCAAGAGAGGCTGGCTTCAGGTGGCAATCTTTAAGCAAAAGAAACACACAAGGGCGTGGAGGCCTGGGGAAAAAGCAACACGGAGAAATCCACCCTCTGAAACTGAGGGACATGGGCAAAAGAAGCTAGCTCAGGTTCTGCAACCTTTAAGCAGAAAAAAAACACAAGGGCGTGCAGACCTGGCAAAAAAGCAACAGTGAGAAATCTACCCTCTGAAACCGACGAAGATGGACAACAGAGGCTAGCTCAGGTGGCAATTTTTAAGGAAAAATAAAAGGAAGTGCGTGGAGACCTGGGGAAAAAGCAACACGGAGAAATCTACCCTCTAGAACTGAGAAAGAAGCGCAACAGAGGCTAG
The DNA here is from genome assembly GCF_041296235.1 of Equus asinus. Classification (NCBI taxonomy): domain Eukaryota; kingdom Metazoa; phylum Chordata; class Mammalia; order Perissodactyla; family Equidae; genus Equus; species Equus asinus. The sequence goes on along the minus strand of NC_091813.1, from coordinate 1,335,309 downwards.
CTCAGGTGGCAATCTTTAAGCAAAAAAAATAAGATAAAAAAATACAATGGCGAGGAGACCCGGTGAAAAAGCAACCCTGAAAAAGGTACCCTCTGAAACTGAGGAAGCAGGGCAACAGTGCCTAGCTCAGGTGACAATCTTTAAGCAAAAGAAACACACAAGGGCGTGGGGAGCTGGCGAAAAGGCAACACTGAGAAATCCACCCTCTGAAACGGACGAAGATGGGCAACAGAGGCTACCTCAGGTGGCAATCGTTAAGCCAAAGAAACACACAAGGGTGTGGAGACCTGGGGAAAAAGCAACACGGAGAAATCCACCCTCTGAAACTGAGGAACATGGGCAAAAGAAGCTAGCTCAGGTTGCAGCCTTCAAGCAGGAAAAAAAAAGACGCAAGGGCGTGGAGAGCTGGCGAAAAAGCAACACTGAGAAATCTACCCTCTGAAACCGAAGAAGATGGGCAACAGAGGCTAGCTCAGGTGGCAATCTTTAAGCAAAAAATAAAAAATAAAAAAATACAATGGCGAGGAGACCCGGTCAAAAAGCAACCCTGAAAAAGGTACCCTCTGAAACTGAGGAAGCAGCGCAACAGTGCCTAGCTCAGGTGACAATCTTTAAGCAAAAAAAAAAAACAAAAAACAAAAAACAAAAAACAAAACCCACAATGGAGTGGAGACCCGGGGGAAATCAACACTGAAAAATACAAAAAGAATGGAAGACCAATAGACAGAGCAGGCACTTTCACCTGGGGTGGAGGAGGTAGGCATGGATGACCGATAAGCGCATGAAAAGATGTGAGCTGTTCCCTGGAAAAGCAAGTGAGAAAATTAGAGGGAGACATTGTGGGGACACATGGGTGAGACTGCCTTCTTCCAAATACCGGAACAGGATCAAACTGCTAGTCAGGTCGCGGAGAAGCCAAGTCAGTCACTCACGCCTCACTGGTGGTGAAGGGAAACGGTATGGCCTCTGTGAAAAAGGGCGTGGCGGGTTCCAAAACTGACACGCCGCGGAAACAACCACCGAAAGTGGCAACCTACATAAGCCTTTGGTGTATCTTGCCTCCTAAGAGCGTCTGTATGTAGCTGGAGCCTTGGGTCGTTAAGGCTTCCACAGTGATCTGTGGTGGGTGGGTGGGGGGGGGGGGGCCTTGGGCCTTGGGGGTCTCCGCTGGACCTCCAGGAAGTCAGCTTTTGTGGAGTCCCGTGAGTCCTTCCAGGGAGGGAGGCATCCAACCCGAGGGTGGTCTGGAGGGCACCACTCCCACCACTCCCGGGGGCTGGGGCGGGGGGCGGGGTGGGGGCTGCGGCCACGTTCCTGTTCATTCACACAGAATCCGGGGCATGAATGTTCTTAGCAGCTCTGTTCCACACAGCCCCACACTGGAAACCACACAGACGTCCTGCGAGTCCCATCCCTTGCTCATGTCGCCGGGGCTCCGGAGGAGGGCCACTCTGTAAAAGCGGCCGCCAGATGGCGCCCAACGACCGGCGCGGAGGGGTCAGCGGGAGGGAACCGGGTCACCAGCCAGCGAGAGTGCACAGCCTGAGCCCACCGCCGGGTCAGGTCTCTCTCTGTCTCTGTCTCTGTCTCTGTCTCTGTCTCTCTCTGTCTCTGTCTCTGTCTCTGTCTCTCTCTGTCTCTCTCTCTCTCTCTTTCTCTCTGGGCCCGCTTGGGGCGGCCGGGAGGTCACCACGTGAGGCCCCAGGGTGTCCACCTCGGAGCTCCCAGGCAGCACAGGGCAACCCTGGGCGCAGAAGGAGGTGTTGGAAAATCGGCGGGGAGGGGGGTGGGGTGGGTGGGCTTGCCAGGAAGGGGACAGACTCCCCACGTGACTTCTGGGCCGGGCCGGGCGCGGGGCTGCCGGCTGGCTGACGCGGACAGAGGTGGAAAAGTCCCCGGAGATGCCACGGGGCAGGCCGGGGCTGCCGGCCCCCGCTTCCCGGAGCGGCCCGAGCACTTCCCGGGCTCCCGGGAGGACTTAGAAAATCACGGCGGGGTGGGGGGTGGGGGTCGCTGTCAAACCGAAACCATGCACGTCATCAGAGAAGGACCGTGACGACGGAGGAATTGTCCGCAGTCTGTCAGGAATTGTGTGCAGCCTGTCACTTCCGGCCCAGAGGGTCTCTCTAAGGCAGACGGACAGACAGAGCCCACAAGTCGTAGAGGAAAGGACCGAGCCGCTTGGCCGCGGAAAAGTTTACAACACAAAACAGGTCTCCCTCCGCACGGGGCCACAGCAAAGCCCAAAGACGACACACGGGGGGGAGCATGGGTGCAGATGCACGTGTGGTGATAAGAATATGGATTTCAGCAGGGCTTCCCGTCCTCATCAACAAGCAGAAGCACCCAAATGGTGGGGGTTGGGGGGCAGAGACCTCACAGCCATTCCCTCCACAAATCGAGTTCCCCGGGACATCCTCACAGCGCCGTGCTGTGAGTGTGTGTGGGTGTTTAAAATGGAGTAAATGTGGACGTGGAACTGCTCCGTGAAACCAAAATAACAACAGTCGTAGATCTTCTTTGGTCATTTAGAAAATTCTTTTTTTTTTTTTTTCCCCAGCGGTGCACGTATTTCCCTTCCAAAAAAGAAGAACGGGAAAGGAGATGTTAAAGGCAAGCAGAGAGAGGAAAACTGTTGCAAAACAAAAGCTGAGCTCCCGTCCGAGGGAGGCCTCCTCCATTGGAGGCCTAGGAAATCATTCTGACAAAATGGAGGATCTCTGTCTTTGGTGTCGATTCCCTCAGAGGTCAAGAGAAACATTTTCCAATGTCTTTATCAGGAGGAGACTAGAAGTTAGAGAAAAGTATCCTTTCGGGAGTGAGAAAAACAAATTCTGATTTTGCATCAGCTTCCCTCCGATCTTGAAACTCATTGACTTGATTCCATTCTGTCGACGGAAATAATCCGGAACCAATCTATCCGTGAAAATCGGGGTGCGTTTATTCTGAGCTAAAATGTGAGGACTGTGGCCCGGGGCCTTTCTTCCCGAAGGAAGAGAGGGTGCCCGGGAAGTGGGGTGTACAGAGTGCTTCTAGACCCCCAGAGAGGACGTTTCACATAGGATCGAAAGGTCCCTTGGATGATAGTCGCGAGACTGCTCTGTCGGCACAGCGATCGACAGACACTGCTGGGTGGCAGGTCTGTTGTCTGGGCCTGGGTGGTCACAGGGGAGCCGGATGGTCAAAGGTGAGCGCAACCATCCGCTCCTAGCCTAAGGAAAGATGCCTCTCCTTAAGGAAAGGCCCGAGCACGGGGAAGCTGCTCCTTTCCCTTAAGGGCATTGGTTCTTGCCGTAGGAAATGTGTAAAGCGGATCTACGATGCGATGCGTGCTCGACGGCCACGTCAGGCCCTTTTCGAAAAACACTGTCAGGCCGAATTAGGCCGACACCCAATGGCTTCCTCATAGACTCCCATAGATCCTATCGCTCGCCATTTCTATCTGTCCACTCGTTCCAATTTTAGGCCACTTGACCACGAACAGGCCTTTTTCTCAGATTATTTTCCCCGTGAAACTTTGATCACCTTTTCACAGACAAAACGATCTTTACTTTTTAGGCCCTCTTGCCTGAAGGCAGCCATCTCACTTTCCTTGAACACAAAGATGTTTCCCATATTCACTTTTAGTGGCTTTTTGTTTTGTTTTGTTTTGTTTTGAGGACGATGAGCCCTGAGCTAACTGCTGCCAATCCTCCTCTTTTTGCCGAGGAAGGCTGGCCCTGAGCTCACCTCCGTGCCCATCTTCCTCTATTTCATATGTGGGACGCCTACCACCACGTGGCTCGCCCAGCGGTGCCACGTCCACCCCCGGGATCCGAACTGGCGAACCCCGGGCCGGCGAAGCGGAACAGGCACACTTAACCAGCGCGCCACCGGGCCGGCCTAGTGGCTTTCATCGCATTTGTTAAGTAGATTTTTTAACCCTCACGAACCTTAATTTTGGTGAAAACTAAGAAGCCAGCAATTAGGAACTGTCCTTCCCATGAGCATTCCGTCGCTTGGCCAATGTCTAAACACTTGGCCACTTTTAGAAACATGGGATTTCATAGGTTTATCTTTTCCTTCGCTTTATTTGATTTCATCTCACTTTAGTTTTTGGGTGAGGAAGATCGGCCCTCACAGAGCTAACGCCTGTTGCCAATCTTCCGTTTTTGTTTTTTTTTTCCCCCCTCCCGATTTTTCTCCCCCAATCCCCCCCATGACATAGTTGTCTATCTTAGTTGAGGGCCCTTCCAGTTGTGGCATGTGGGACGCCGCCTCCACACGGCCCGACGAGCGGTGCCGTGTCCGTGCCGTGCCCGGGATCTGAACCGGCAAAACCCTGGGCCGCCGAAGGGGAGCTTGTGAACTTAACCACTCGGCCACGGGGCCGCCCCTGTCCGTGGACTTTTTTATCACCTGATTTCACCTCGCAAAACTTCAAAGCTTCAAGTTATCAGAGAGGTTTGGGAAGTTGTTTTTATTAATTTAATTAATTTATTTTTCGAGGAAGACGAGCCCCGAGCTGACACCTGCTGCCAATTCTCCTCTTTTTGCCCCGGGAGAGTGATCCCGAGCTAACATCCGTGCCCATCCCCCTCCCCTTGATAGGCGGGACGCTGACCACAGCGTGGCTCGCCAAGCGGCGCCACGTCCGCACCCTGGATCCGAACCTGCGAACCCCTGGCTGACAAAACGGAACGTGCGAACTTAACCGCTGTGCCGCCGGGCTGGCCCTTCGGGAAGTTATTTTCAGGACACGGGCCATAAACTAGAATCACCGCTACAGGTTTATCGGAGCGACATCAGCGTTCGTGGTGGATTGAGTCGTCCCCTCTGTCTCTCCCCTCCAGGGCACAACCAAAGGGACGTCTATCGACCCACCCACCAAGGATTCCCCCCCCCCCCCCGCACGGCACAGCAGGATGCCTGAGAGATCCACGCAGCCCTACAGCGGCAAGTCACATTCGCACAGTCAAAATTCAATGGCAGAGACAAAACGTTAAGGTCAGTGAGAGGGAAGAGAATAACCGGCCCAGGAGCAACGGTGTGAAGAACACGGAGAAGACGGGTCCTAGACGCCGGGGTCCCCGGAGCAGCGATTTCATCAGAGGCCCGCAAACGTCCACGATCTCCACACCACGTTTATGGCCGACTGCGTGCGTGGGTCCTTTGGAATCGACCAGGCTACCGTCCGGGCCACTTTGGGACATCGTGTCCAGCTGCCCCGAGCGGTGGAGCTGTCGTTCAAGTGTAAGATGGGGCCCGTCCGGGGAGAGAATGGGGACGGGGAAAGGGAGGCCGCGGGAAGTCACAGAGTCTGAGGTGTTCGGGGGAGACTGACTCTTCTGAAGTGGAGGTGGTAGAAGGAGAGCAGCAGGATTTTTGGATTTTTGTTCCCTCTGTTAGGTATCTGGGTCCGGAGGAGAGTGGGGCGGGGGGGGGGGCGGGTGGTGGTGGTGGTGGTGGGTGTGAGGCTGAGGCGGGGCTGGTGTTTCCTTTCCGAGTCAGGTGGAAGAGCTCCTCCAGTGGAGGTTTTTAGACAAGGGGTCTGGTCTGGCAGGATGGGAGGTTGCGGGTTGAGCCACAGGGGAATCTGTCGTAGCTCAGACTCGGGCCTTTGAAGAAATAGACAGAGAGAGGAGTTTTGCTCTGTCTGTCACCGCAGCCGGCACCTCAGGAGCAACAACAGGAGGCTTCCCGAATGAGTGAAGGGGCAGGAGCCAGCGTGCCCCGTGCCTCTCTCAGCCCTGCGCCGGCAGGGAAGGAAGCAGGCAGGCAGGCCTCAGGGCTACTCCCGTCCTACTGCCCGGTGGTCCCTGTCCCGGCCCCGCCCCCACTCTCCCCCTGACCCTCACCGCTCCCCAGCCCTCTTCTCAGCCAGAGAGGCGATGGGGGGGGGGCGGTGCGGTCCCAGAACAAGTTTCCTCTCATCCGCCATCATCTTGCCACCCTGACGACTTGGCCTAAGATCCGGCCTAGGCTGTACCCTGAGATCCGGCCTAGGCTGTACCCGTGTGTGGTTTTCCTGTGGACAAGGGGGCCGGTTCACCATTTCGGAAGAAACCCCTAGCCTTCCACTGCCGAGTCGCCAGCCTGGGAGGGGGGAGGGGGGAGGGGGGAGGGGAGGTCAGGCCCATTCATTCCGATGGGCCTGGCGTCAGGGCTTCATTCAAGTGCAGGAAGCTCTCTCCCATGGCCTCGGGCTTTTTTCCATTGAACGGCTTTCTTCAATTCCCCCACCCTTAGGCCGCAGTCCACCAAGGGCCGGGAGGCAGGGAGGGAAGATGTTGGGGCAGGGTGGCTGTCTGAGAAACTCGCCTCATCTGGGGCAGAAAGAGTGCCCCCCTCCTTTCTCTAACCCTACTAGACTGCTTGAGGATCACGGACGGTTTGGCTCATCGATGAGCCCTGCGTTATGGGCCCGGCAAGCAAACTCCTAACGGGCAACCCGCCGCTCTAGGCGTGTGTGGGTTTTTTGATCTTTCACCTTCAAGTTCGCACGACATCGGTCCGTGTCCCCCGCCCCGGCTTCCCATGGGAAATCCTCCGTCTCTTTCCACAGACTCACTGGCGACTTCACACAGTGCCTGCCTCCTCCTCCTTAGGAAGGAAGGAAGGAAGGAAGGAAGGAAGGAAGGGAGGAAGGAAGGAAGGAAGGAAGGGAGGGGCTGACCCCGTGGCCGAGCGGTTGAGTTTGCACGCTCCGCTTCAGCGGCCCGGGGCTTGGAAGGTTCGGATCCTGGGCTCGGACACGGCACCGCTCATCAAACCACGCTGAGGTGGCGTCCCACACGGCAGAACCAGAGGGACCCTCAAAGAGAATATAGAACTAGGTACTGGGGTGCTCTGGGGAGAAGAAGAAGAAGGAGGAGGAATAAAAAGAAAAGAAAAGATTGGCAATGAGCTCGGGTGCCAGTCTTTAAAAAAAAAAAAAAAAAAAGAGGAAGAAAGATGGACAAACAGGAACGAATCCCACTGACGGCACCTCCAAATGGTGGGGGGCAGGGGGGTGGGGGGGGTGGGGAGTGGCATCATCGGGCCAAGGGTGACTCTAAGCGTGATCCCGCGGTTGTGTTATTTGACATTTTATCGAATCGATTTATTATTTTATTTTTGAGGAAGATGAGCCCTGAGCGAACATCTGCCACCAATCCTCCTCTGTCGGCCGAGGAAGACTGGCCCTGAGCTGACATCCGTGCCCATCCCCCTCTACTTTCCAGGTGGGACGCCTGCCACAGCGTGGCTCGCCAAGCGGTGCCGGGTCCTGCGCCCGGGATCCGGACCGGCGAACCCGGGGCCGGCGGAGCAGAACGTGCGAACTTCACCGCCGCGCCACCGGGCCGGCCCCCGGAGTTGTTTTGAAAATCCAGTAAGGGGCTGGCCCCGTGGCCGAGTGGTTAAGTTCGCGCGCTCCGCTGCAGGCAGCCCAGTGTTTCATCGGTTTGTTCAGATCCCGGGCGCGGACACGGCACTGCTCATCAAACCACGCTGAGGCGGCGTCCCACATACCACCGCTAGAAGGACCCACCGCGAAGAACACACAACTACGTACCGGGGGGCTTTGGGGAGAAAAAGGAAAGACAAAAAATAAAATCTTCCAAACTCCAATAAAACTTTGAGTGAAGACGACGAGGAGGATGCGAAACGTATCTCACGCCTCCGAGCCGAGCCGTCCGTTTAGGTTTAGGAAGGGGGACGAGGACCCTTTGTAAGCGACATCCCTTTTTAAGCACCATTCTAAACCACAGAACAGAACTCCCTCTCCTCGACCCGGAGCGAGGAGGTTCCTGGGTGTGTCAGAGAGGGTCACGTCCTCTGCAGCACGAACGAACCGCCAGGGTTCGGCCACGGGAAAGAATTTCTTCCTCTCCAGGGGGACTAAAAGTCACCGACGGCAGCGGGCGTAGGTGCTATCCTTCCCGTCCAGGAAAGGCAGGGAGAACTTCAGCCGTGAAGAGAAGGAGGTCTTCCTCACTCCCCGTTTTGGGAGGGCCCCTTTGGCAGGGGAGTTTTGTCTCCTGATTTCAAGTCAGGAAGAAAAGGGAGAGAGAGAGAGAGAGAGAGAGAGAGAGAGAGAGAGTGTGTGTCCTTCTCGTGCCAGGTCGGTCTGAGGGGGACCTCCTCTGGTTTCCTCCCTTCCCAGGGAACGCCGTTCGCTCCTTCTTCTAGAAAAAGCTCCCAAAGCACCACCGCCCAGGATGGTCGACCTACGCCCATCGTCCCTCCTTTCCCAATCATTTCTACCGCGACAGAGGGACAGAGGCCCCTGCCCCATCCCCATCCCCACCCCCACCCCCATCGCCTGCCTCCTTGATGGCCAAAGGAGCTGCCTCTGAGAATGGAACGGGGCTTGGAAACCTTCTAGAGGGGTGACTCTCACCTGCCTGCCTGCTGGGAAAAGCACCACGCTGTCCATCGGACTGCTCTTTTGGGCAAACGTAGGCGTGCCACATAGCGATCGACAGCTATGGCGGGGGGGGGGGGGGGGGCGGGGTGGCGTGGTGGTGCCCAGGATCCACGACACGTGACGGCTGCGGAGCACGACAGCCCTAAGACCTTGAGGGAGACGGGGTGGCGCGTGAATCCTTTCGGAACGAGAACGACAGGAAACGCTGACGGGGACGTGTTCTCCTCTCGAGAACACACCAACGCCTCGCACGGTGTCTGACCCGGGGTGCCTCTGACTTTTGTCATCAGAGACGATCCTCTCGACCGCCCCTCACGCTTTGGGGAAAAGGGGAGAGGGACTCGGTAGCACGGGAAAAGCCATCCATCCGCCCTTCCTTTCCGTCTTCACGGCTCCTTCTCGTGGAAAACGAGGAAGCCGTCCGGAGGAACGGAACACTGACCCGGGCCAAAGCGTGGCCCAGCCTGAGCCTCCAAAACCTTCTGCTAAGTGAGAGGTGCCAGACATCCAAGGCGACCTACGTTGCGATTCCACACAGAGGAGAGAGCTAGAACGGTCCAACCCTAGAGGGCGACAGCAGATGGCGGCGGCGGCGGCGGCGGCAGCGGTGGTGGTGATCGTGGTGGGGCAGATCCGGGAGTGGGGCCGTTTTTTCTTTCGGGGGGAGGGGATGGAAACGGAAACCTTCTGGAAATAGATAGCCATGACGGATGCGCCACCTTGGGGAGAGAGACTCCCGAAGGCCACTGGCTTGTGCCCCGTGGAAAGGATGGATTCGGTGGGATGGGAATTCTACCTCCGTGTAGAGCGTGTGGTAAACCACGAGGTAGGTGGGTGGGTGGCCTCCCTGCCTCGCCTCCACCTAGACGTCCACACACAGAGACCGACGAGGGAGGGAGGGAGGGAGGGAGAGAGACAAGACTGACAGAGGCCGAGGCCGAGGCCGAGGCAGTGAGCGAGTAAGTGATCGACCCTGGCCATAGGGATTCCTCAGAGGGCGTCTCTTGGCTCCCCAAACGAAGAATGTGTGTGGAGATCGAGAAAGATCACCGACCTAGGAGAACCAGCAAGACTTCCTCACCCGCCAGAGAGCCGCTGGGCCCCTGCCGTCCCTGCCACCGCCACCCCTACCCCTCGCCTTTGGCAGCGACGCCAACGAAAGGCAGGCAGACGAGTGGGAGAGTCGTGTGGTGGTGTCCCCCAAGGAAGGTGGGTCCATGCCGACGAGCGGTCGTCGGCGTGTGGAAAAGCCAGAGGCGGGCTGACTAGAAGGAGGGCGTCCTGGAGGAAGGGGCCAGGGTGTGAGGGAGAGAGGCCTGTTCCTCTTCCCCTGTCGGTCCCAAGTCAGGGGCCCAAAGGAGGAAAGCTGTCCGTTCCTTTCCGACTCGGACGGTTCGGGCGGAACCGACCGATCCCCGCGGCGGCGCAGTCGGGGCTTTCTGGACCAGAACCCCTCTCTCTGTCGCCTTTCGACCACACGCACGCTTTAGAGGCCAAGGGAAAATGGATCGGGTCTCTCTGTCTCTCTCCCTAGAAAACAAGGGGCCGGGGGCCGAGCCCGTGGACGAACGGTCAAGTAGCGCCCCCCACCCCGGCCCCCGGCTTCGACGGCCCAGGTTTTCACCGGTTCGGATCCTGGGCGCAGCCCCAGACCCAGCATCGCCCTTCAAGCCACGCCGAGGCGGCGTCCCACATGGCAGAAACGCGAAAGACCTACCACTGGAACCTACAACTATGGACGGGACGGGACGGGACGGGGCGGGGCGGGGCGGGGCGGGGCGGGGGTGGGGGGGGCGGCTTTGGGGAGCAGGAAGAAAGAAAAAATAAAAGAAACACAAGGACGGTCATCGCGATAGTTCTTTCCACTTCCATCCATATGTTAACAGGACCCAAGTTTCCCGACCTCCATTTGGATGTATGTTAACTAAATGGAGAAGCTATTCAAAGGACTCCTCTAAAGAAGTCCACGTTCTTCTTTCTAAATGATAATGAAAATCATTGTCACCACCGCTCTTCCGACCCTCCATGTCCAGACGGCCTCCCGCCCCTCCCCTATCCCCAACTCCCGCCCCGCCCCGCGCCGACCCCCGACCCCGGCATTCTCCACGCCCACCTTTCCCTCTCCACTCCTACCCCCCCCCCCCCGTCCCCCGCCGCCCGGGACACCGCACCCCGCGCCCCCCCCCCCCAATCCAGGCCGGGCCACCTGGTCGACCTCCTCGAACACTATATAAGAGGATGCCGGGCAGCAGGTGGCGCCCGACAAGCGGCCTCCTCACCGGCCGGACGGATCAGCCTCGCGGGGGCGGGCGATGGGGAGGCGTTCGTCCAGGTCAGGTCAGGTCGGGGGAGGGA
>NC_091813.1:1292065-1312065 GCF_041296235.1 Equus asinus | reverse complement strand
GGCGAGGCCCACTTCGGTCCCGGCCGGTGGGCGGCGCGGCCAGGCGTCTGCCCGGGCGGGGGAGCACCGGGGGCAGCGGGGAGCGCGGCGCGCGCCTCGACGGAGGGAGCACGGGCTCGCGGGAAGGCTCCCGGGGACGGCCTCGGGCGCGGACGGGCCACCAGGAAAACACACGCGGGATCCCACCGCCAACGACACGCGAGGGCGGTCCCACGACGCCTGGGACGCCGGCCGGCCTCAGCCACCCCTCGGCCTCCCGCGGGCCCGGCCCCACCGCCGGGGCCTACGTGAGGCGCCCCCGCCGCCGGGGGCCGCCCCGTCCACCCAGCCACCCGTCTGCCTGTCTGGTCTGCTCCGGGGCCCACGTCCCGAGGGAACGCGCCCGAGAGCGGCGGCGGCCCCCACCCATGCCCGCACGCCACCACCGGCTGCGGCTCGGGACGGGAGCGAGCGGAGAGCCAGCCGCTCGCGGCGGGGCGGAGCCCGGACGGGGCCGGGCCCTCTCCCCGCCCCAGCGCGCGACGGGAGAACCACGCGCACGCTCGCGCACACGCGCGGCCCCGCGCCCGACGACGGCCCGGCCGGGCGTGACCCTCCCCCGACTCGGAGGGGGGAGGCGCCGGCCGCGGTAGGCAAAGAGCAGCTCTGCCCACGCGCCACGGTGGTGGCGTCCGTGGCTACTACGCGCAAAGGAGGGGCGGCGGCTGGGGGGTCCGGTACCCCAAGGCACCCTCTCGGATCGCTAGAGAAGGCTTTCTCACCGAGGGCGTGTCGCCCCCGCCCATCGTCCGCCATCGGGCCCACCAAGGCGCTTACAGACACCATGGCCACGCAATGCAGGAGGGGTCTGCGGTAGAGGTAAGGCCTAGAGCAAGTCGGAGCGTCCGTGGTCAGGGCCGCGAGCCCGCGCTGCCCCGGGCTCGCCATCTCTGGCCACACTGGGCTTAGCTAGGGATCTACAAGGCCCCTGTGCGGCTCCCAAGTCAGTGCCTCCCCTCAGGCCGAGAGACCAAGGGAGGCAGAGACTGGGACGGAGGTGCCGATCAAACAGCACCTCCCAACCAAAGAGCCAGCGCCACGCCGCTGGCTCGGCCCGCCACGGTCACTCCCACACCCGCGGGGAAACCCCAGCAAGGGGAACGCGCGGGCACGCGCCCGAGCCTGCCCGCCCCCACACGGCACGCCGTGGGGGGCGACGAGGCACCCGTCCCCCCCGAGGGGGACGAGGGGCACGCCTCCCTTACCGACTCGACCCCCCCGCTCCTCAGACACACCAGCGCAGTGGTTACCTGAGGAGGCCGACGGGAACAGAGAACGACACCGCCACTCGGCCTCGGGCGCCTGAGGGACGACCTGGAACGCTCCAGGGGCACCGCCAACGGCCTGGGGAACGCGCTCACGCGCCCGGGAAGGCGCGCGGCGCGGCGGCAACACGGCCCGCCCCACCGCGGGGAGGGCCGCCCGCGAGACACAGCCAAGAGGCACAGGCAGAGCATCCGCCGCGTCACGGAGACCCCGACACCGCCCACGCCACGAGGCACGGGGCGGGGGAGCGAGGTCGGGCCGGATTCCGCACCCCTGCCGCCTCCCACACGCCACTCGCAGCGGGGGAGAACGGGCGAGGGGACCCGCGGGCAGAGCGAGAAGAGCGGTCCCGTTCGCCATGAACGTCCGTCCCTCGTCTGGCACGGCTTAGGCCCGGCCCGGGAGAGCACAGCATCACCACATCGGTCGGCAGCATAACGCGAGGGACCCCCGAGCAAGGGAAGGCCGGCGAGGACAGCGAGCGGAGGAGCCTGCTTCAGCCTCACCGACCCCTCTCCTCCTCCAGCAAGCGCGGGCGACGACCCCAGGACGAGAACGCCTGACACGCACTGGCACGGAGCCGGTGGGATGGGGTAAGTCGCGACCGCACCCGGGTGCCGGCGGCAGGGAGTGCACGTGGTAGAGGACCCCGCGCCCCTAACCCCGCCGCCCTCGGGTACCAGAGACCGGAGGTGGCACCACGGTCGTGGGGGCGCCTGGAACGCACAAGAGCCGGCGCGCAGGCCCCAGCGGGCGGCTCAAGCGGCGGGGGTGGAAACGGGCGTCCGGTTCTCGGCCAGAGCCCGGAGCCCTCCCCGCACACGCATCCAGGCACCCGGAAGCTCTCGGGCGACTGTCACCCGAGCAGAGCGTGTCAGCACTTATCTGGCGGCACAAAACCACCCATTCGGGGGCAAGAATCGCCGCGCCCGGAGACGGGGCCCACCCACGGATCACCAGGGGAACCCCTGGATCACGGCCACGGCCACCAGACCCCAAGCACGACCCCATCGCCACCAGGCCCGGAGCTCCCGGGGCCATCTGGTCGACCCCAGAAGCGTGGCGGCAGGGGGAGCCGGGGACAGCCTCCCCGGGCCGCCCGCGCGGGCCGGGACCGGTCGGTCCCTCCCTCTGAGTCGCCGGGTCAGGACTTAGAAAAGAATTCCGCGGAGGCGCCTCCGGCGACCGGGCCCGGGGCGGGACCGTGGCTCCCGTCCCTCAGCCGGGGCTCCACCTACGCCTCGAGCCGGCCCCCTCCCGCCTCCGGACAAAGACGCGACCCGCGAAACTCGGAGAGAGAAGTCCGGTCCGACGGCCCGGACCCACCCCGGGCACGCGTCCGGGCCGGGGACGCCCTCCCCGGCCCGCCCTCGAGGGCTCCCGGGGCCGGTCCACGCTCTTCTCCAGGGCGGGACTTGGAAAAAAAAACTGCCACGGAGGAGGAGGCATCCGAGGACCGGGCCCGGTCCCCACCGCCAGAGCCGGTCGACTCGGAAGACCAGTGGGGAAAAGGCCAGCCCGGCGGCCGAGCCCGTCGCGCCCTCCACGGGCCTCCCCCGCAAGGCCCCGGCCGGTCGCCCACCTCCGGAGCGGGGCGCGGAAAGGGGATCGGCGACGCGGAAGGCCCGACCACCGGGCCGCCCTCGGGACGACGGCCGGGCACGGGACGAGCTCCCTCGCCCGTTCCCCCGCGGCGGCCCCCCACCCCCTCCCGGGGACGGAGGGGCACCGGCGGCTGCTGGTCGACCCGTCCGGGAGGCCCCACACCCCGGCCGGCACCGGGCGGCGCGGCGACAGCCACCTCCCTCAGTAGCCTGCACCTCCAATCTCCGGCGAGCGGGCGTCGCGCTCACGCCCCGGCGCCACCGGGCCAGATCCCGCCAGCGACGCCGGCCTCCCGGGACTCTGCCTCGGTCACCGCGGCCGAGTCCCGTCCCTTGGCCCGCGTCGCCGGAGCTCCGGAGGAAAGAGACGATATAAAAGCGGCCGCCAGGTGGCACCCGGCGACCGACGACCGCCTCAGCGGGACGGAGCCGGAGCGCGGGCCCGCCGGGGAGCACAGCCGGGCCGCCGGGCCGCCCGATCCCGTCCCGGAGCCCCCTCGGACCCAGCCTCCCGGCCCAGTGCGGCCCCGGGGCGTCCGCCCGCGGGCTCCCGGCCGCCAAGGCGCAGCCCCAGCCGCAGGAGGGGGACTCGGAAAAGGTTTCTCGGGCGATCACCGGGAAGGGGAAGGGGAGAGTTCCCCCCAGAGAGGCCAGGGGGCGGCCCGGGCCGGGCTGGGCCGGTGCGGCCGGGAGGCCGCCGCTTCCCGGAGCGGCTGGAGCGCCCCCGGGGTTCCCGGGAGGACTTAGAAAATCAGGGCGGGCGGGGACGGTCAAACCGAAACCAGGCACGTCATCCGAGAAGGACCGTGATGACGGGAGGAGGAAAGCTTTCCAGTCCAGAGGGCCTGTCGAAGGCAGGCGGAGAGTCTACCCGCTGAAACTGACGAAGATGGGCAAAAGAAGCTAGCTCAGGCGCCGACATTTAAGGAAATAAAAAAAAAAAAGCACGAGGGCGTGGAGAAATGGGGAAAAATCAACACTGAGAAATCTACCCTCTGAAACCGACGAAGATGGGCAACAGGGGCTAGCTCAGGTGGCGATTTTTAAGGAAAAATGAAAGGAAGTGCGTGGAGACCTGGGGAAAAAGCAACACGGAGAAATCTACCCTCTAGAACTGAGAAAGAAGCGCAACAGAGGCTAGCTCAGGTGGCAATCTTTAAGCAAAAAAAATAAGATAAAAAAATACAATGGCGAGGAGACCCGGTGAAAAAGCAACCCTGAAAAAGGTACCCTCTGAAACTGAGGAAGCAGGGCAACAGTGCCTAGCTCAGGTGACAATCTTTAAGCAAAAGAAACAAACAAGGGCGTGGGGAGCTGGCGAAAAGGCAACACTGAGAAATCCACCCTCTGAAACGGACGAAGATGGGCAACAGAGGCTAGCTCAGGTGGCAATCTTTAAGCAAAAGAAACACACAAGGGCGTGGAGACCTGGGGAAAAAGCAACACGGAGAAATCCACCCTCTGAAACTGAGGAAGATGGGCAAGAGAGGCTACCTCAGGTGGCAATCCTTAAGCAAAAACAAAGCACAAAGGCGTGGAGCCCTGGGGACAAAGCAACCCTGAAATATCTACCCTCTGAAACTGAGGAACATGGGCAAGAGAGGCTAGCTCAGGTGGCACTCGTTAAGCAAAAACAAAACCCAAAGGCGTGGAGACCTGGGGAAAAAGCAACCCTGAAATATCTACCCTCTGAAACTGAGGAAGATGGGCAAGAGAGGCTGGCTTCAGGTGGCAATCGTTAAGCAAAAGAAACACACAAGGGCGTGGAGACCTGGGGAAAAAGCAACATTCAGAAATCCACCCTCTGAAACTGAGGAAGATGGGCAACAGAGGCTACCTCAGGTGGCAATCGTTAAGCCAAAGAAACACACAAGGGTCTGGAGACCTGGGGAAAAAGCAACACGGAGAAATCCACCCTCTGAAACTGACGAACATGGGCAAAAGAAGCTAGCTCAGGTTGCAACCTTTAAGCAGAAAAAAAACACAAGGGCGTGCAGACCTGGCAAAAAAGCCACAGTGAGAAATCTACCCTCTGAAACCGACGAAGATGGACAACAGAGGCTAGCTCAGGTGGCAATTTTTAAGGAAAAATAAAAGGAAGTGCGTGGAGACCTGGGGAAAAAGCAACACGGAGAAATCTACCCTCTAGAACTGAGAAAGAAGCGCAACAGAGGCTAGCTCAGGTGGCAATCTTTAAGCAAAAAAAATAAGATAAAAAAATACAATGGCGAGGAGACCCGGTGAAAAAGCAACCCTGAAAAAGGTACCCTCTGAAACTGAGGAAGCAGGGCAACAGTGCCTAGCTCAGGTGACAATCTTTAAGCAAAAGAAACACACAAGGGCGTGGGGAGCTGGCGAAAAGGCAACACTGAGAAATCCACCCTCTGAAACGGACGAAGATGGGCAACAGAGGCTAGCTCAGGTGGCAATCTTTAAGCAAAAGAAACACACAAGGGCGTGGAGACCTGGGGAAAAAGCAACACGGAGAAATCCACCCTCTGAAACTGAGGAAGATGGGCAAGAGAGGCTACCTCAGGTGGCAATCCTTAAGCAAAAACAAAGCACAAAGGCGTGGAGCCCTGGGGACAAAGCAACCCTGAAGTATCTACCCTCTGAAACTGAGGAACATGGGCAAGAGAGGCTAGCTCAGGTGGCAATCGTTAAGCAAAAACAAAACACAAAGGCGTGGAGACCTGGGGAAAAAGCAACCCTGAAATATCTACCCTCTGAAACTGAGGAAGATGGGCAAGAGAGGCTGGCTTCAGGTGGCAATCTTTAAGCAAAAGAAACACACAAGGGCGTGGAGGCCTGGGGAAAAAGCAACACGGAGAAATCCACCCTCTGAAACTGAGGGACATGGGCAAAAGAAGCTAGCTCAGGTTGCAACCTTTAAGCAGAAAAAAAACACAAGGGCGTGCAGACCTGGCAAAAAAGCCACAGTGAGAAATCTACCCTCTGAAACCGACGAAGATGGACAACAGAGGCTAGCTCAGGTGGCAATTTTTAAGGAAAAATAAAAGGAAGTGCGTGGAGACCTGGGGAAAAAGCAACACGGAGAAATCTACCCTCTAGAACTGAGAAAGAAGCGCAACAGAGGCTAGCTCAGGTGGCAATCTTTAAGCAAAAAAAATAAGATAAAAAAATACAATGGCGAGGAGACCCGGTGAAAAAGCAACCCTGAAAAAGGTACCCTCTGAAACTGAGGAAGCAGGGCAACAGTGCCTAGCTCAGGTGACAATCTTTAAGCAAAAGAAACACACAAGGGCGTGGGGAGCTGGCGAAAAGGCAACACTGAGAAATCCACCCTCTGAAACGGACGAAGATGGGCAACAGAGGCTAGCTCAGGTGGCAATCTTTAAGCAAAAGAAACACACAAGGGCGTGGAGACCTGGGGAAAAAGCAACACGGAGAAATCCACCCTCTGAAACTGAGGAAGATGGGCAAGAGAGGCTACCTCAGGTGGCAATCCTTAAGCAAAAACAAAGCACAAAGGCGTGGAGCCCTGGGGACAAAGCAACCCTGAAGTATCTACCCTCTGAAACTGAGGAACATGGGCAAGAGAGGCTAGCTCAGGTGGCAATCGTTAAGCAAAAACAAAACACAAAGGCGTGGAGACCTGGGGAAAAAGCAACCCTGAAATATCTACCCTCTGAAACTGAGGAAGATGGGCAAGAGAGGCTGGCTTCAGGTGGCAATCTTTAAGCAAAAGAAACACACAAGGGCGTGGAGGCCTGGGGAAAAAGCAACACGGAGAAATCCACCCTCTGAAACTGAGGGACATGGGCAAAAGAAGCTAGCTCAGGTTCTGCAACCTTTAAGCAGAAAAAAAACACAAGGGCGTGCAGACCTGGCAAAAAAGCCACAGTGAGAAATCTACCCTCTGAAACCGACGAAGATGGACAACAGAGGCTAGCTCAGGTGGCAATTTTTAAGGAAAAATAAAAGGAAGTGCGTGGAGACCTGGGGAAAAAGCAACACGGAGAAATCTACCCTCTAGAACTGAGAAAGAAGCGCAACAGAGGCTAGCTCAGGTGGCAATCTTTAAGCAAAAAAAATAAGATAAAAAAATACAATGGCGAGGAGACCCGGTGAAAAAGCAACCCTGAAAAAGGTACCCTCTGAAACTGAGGAAGCAGGGCAACAGTGCCTAGCTCAGGTGACAATCTTTAAGCAAAAGAAACACACAAGGGCGTGGGGAGCTGGCGAAAAGGCAACACTGAGAAATCCACCCTCTGAAACGGACGAAGATGGGCAACAGAGGCTAGCTCAGGTGGCAATCTTTAAGCAAAAGAAACACACAAGGGCGTGGAGACCTGGGGAAAAAGCAACACGGAGAAATCCACCCTCTGAAACTGAGGAAGATGGGCAAGAGAGGCTACCTCAGGTGGCAATCCTTAAGCAAAAACAAAGCACAAAGGCGTGGAGCCCTGGGGACAAAGCAACCCTGAAGTATCTACCCTCTGAAACTGAGGAACATGGGCAAGAGAGGCTAGCTCAGGTGGCAATCGTTAAGCAAAAACAAAACACAAAGGCGTGGAGACCTGGGGAAAAAGCAACCCTGAAATATCTACCCTCTGAAACTGAGGAAGATGGGCAAGAGAGGCTGGCTTCAGGTGGCAATCTTTAAGCAAAAGAAACACACAAGGGCGTGGAGGCCTGGGGAAAAAGCAACACGGAGAAATCCACCCTCTGAAACTGAGGGACATGGGCAAAAGAAGCTAGCTCAGGTTGCAACCTTTAAGCAGAAAAAAAACACAAGGGCGTGCAGACCTGGCAAAAAAGCAACAGTGAGAAATCTACCCTCTGAAACCGACGAAGATGGACAACAGAGGCTAGCTCAGGTGGCAATTTTTAAGGAAAAATAAAAGGAAGTGCGTGGAGACCTGGGGAAAAAGCAACACGGAGAAATCTACCCTCTAGAACTGAGAAAGAAGCGCAACAGAGGCTAGCTCAGGTGGCAATCTTTAAGCAAAAAAAATAAAATAAAGAAATACAATGGCGAGGAGACCCGGTGAAAAAGCAACCCTGAAAAAGGTACCCTCTGAAACTGAGGAAGCAGGGCAACAGTGCCTAGCTCAGGTGACAATCTTTAAGCAAAAGAAACACACAAGGGCGTGGGGAGCTGGCGAAAAGGCAACACTGAGAAATCCACCCTCTGAAACGGACGAAGATGGGCAACAGAGGCTAGCTCAGGTGGCAATCGTTAAGCAAAAGAAACACACAAGGGCGTGGAGACCTGGGGAAAAAGCAACACGGAGAAATCCACCCTCTGAAACTGAGGAAGATGGGCAAGAGAGGCTACCTCAGGTGGCAATCCTTAAGCAAAAACAAAGCACAAAGGCGTGGAGCCCTGGGGACAAAGCAACCCTGAAATATCTACCCTCTGAAACTGAGGAACATGGGCAAGAGAGGCTAGCTCAGGTGGCAATCTTTAAGCAAAAGAAACACACAAGGGCGTGGAGACCTGGGGAAAAGGCAACACTGAGAAATCCACCCTCTGAAACGGACGAAGATGGGCAACAGAGGCTAGCTCAGGTGGCAATCGTTAAGCAAAAACAAAACCCAAAGGCGTGGAGACCTGGGGAAAAAGCAACACGGAGAAATCCACCCTCTGAAACTGACGAACATGGGCAAAAGAAGCTAGCTCAGGTTGCAACCTTTAAGCAGAAAAAAAACTCATGGGCGTGCAGACCTGGCAAAAAAGCAACAGTGAGAAATCTACCCTCTGAAACCGACGAAGATGGGCAACAGAGGCTAGCTCAGGTGGCAATTTTTAAGGAAAAATAAAAGGAAGTGCGTGGAGACCTGGGGAAAAAGCAACACGGAGAAATCTACCCTCTAGAACTGAGAAAGAAGCGCAACAGAGGCTAGCTCAGGTGGCAATCTTTAAGCAAAAAAAATAAGATAAAAAAATACAATGGCGAGGAGACCCGGTGAAAAAGCAACCCTGAAAAAGGTACCCTCTGAAACTGAGGAAGCAGGGCAACAGTGCCTAGCTCAGGTGACAATCTTTAAGCAAAAGAAACACACAAGGGCGTGGGGAGCTGGCGAAAAGGCAACACTGAGAAATCCACCCTCTGAAACGGACGAAGATGGGCAACAGAGGCTACCTCAGGTGGCAATCGTTAAGCCAAAGAAACACACAAGGGTGTGGAGACCTGGGGAAAAAGCAACACGGAGAAATCCACCCTCTGAAACTGAGGAACATGGGCAAAAGAAGCTAGCTCAGGTTGCAGCCTTCAAGCAGAAAAAAAAAAGACGCAAGGGCGTGGAGAGCTGGCGAAAAAGCAACACTGAGAAATCTACCCTCTGAAACCGAAGAAGATGGGCAACAGAGGCTAGCTCAGGTGGCAATCTTTAAGCAAAAAAAAAAAAATAAAAAAATACAATGGCGAGGAGACCCGGTCAAAAAGCAACCCTGAAAAAGGTACCCTCTGAAACTGAGGAAGCAGCGCAACAGTGCCTAGCTCAGGTGACAATCTTTAAGCAAAAAAAAAAAACAAAAAACAAAAAACAAAAAACAAAACCCACAATGGAGTGGAGACCCGGGGGAAATCAACACTGAAAAATACAAAAAGAATGGAAGACCAATAGACAGAGCAGGCACTTTCACCTGGGGTGGAGGAGGTACGCATGGATGACCGATAAGCGCATGAAAAGATGTGAGCTGTTCCCTGGAAAAGCAAGTGAGAAAATTAGAGGGAGACATTGTGGGGACACATGGGTGAGACTGCCTTCTTCCAAATACCGGAACAGGATCAAACTGCTAGTCAGGTCGCGGAGAAGCCAAGTCAGTCACTCACGCCTCACTGGTGGTGAAGGGAAACGGTATGGCCTCTGTGAAAAAGGGCGTGGCGGGTTCCAAAACTGACACGCCGCGGAAACAACCACCGAAAGTGGCAACCTACATAAGCCTTTGGTGTATCTTGCCTCCTAAGAGCGTCTGTATGTAGCTGGAGCCTTGGGTCGTTAAGGCTTCCACAGTGATCTGTGGTGGGTGGGTGGGGGGGGGGGGGCCTTGGGCCTTGGGGGTCTCCGCTGGACCTCCAGGAAGTCAGCTTTTGTGGAGTCCCGTGAGTCCTTCCAGGGAGGGAGGCATCCAACCCGAGGGTGGTCTGGAGGGCACCACTCCCACCACTCCCGGGGGCTGGGGCGGGGGGCGGGGTGGGGGCTGCGGCCACGTTCCTGTTCATTCACACAGAATCCGGGGCATGAATGTTCTTAGCAGCTCTGTTCCACACAGCCCCACACTGGAAACCACACAGACGTCCTGCGAGTCCCATCCCTTGCTCATGTCGCCGGGGCTCCGGAGGAGGGCCACTCTGTAAAAGCGGCCGCCAGATGGCGCCCAACGACCGGCGCGGAGGGGTCAGCGGGAGGGAACCGGGTCACCAGCCAGCGAGAGTGCACAGCCTGAGCCCACCGCCGGGTCAGGTCTCTCTCTGTCTCTGTCTCTGTCTCTGTCTCTGTCTCTGTCTCTCTCTGTCTCTGTCTCTGTCTCTGTCTCTCTCTGTCTCTCTCTCTCTCTCTTTCTCTCTGGGCCCGCTTGGGGCGGCCGGGAGGTCACCACGTGAGGCCCCAGGGTGTCCACCTCGGAGCTCCCAGGCAGCACAGGGCAACCCTGGGCGCAGAAGGAGGTGTTGGAAAATCGGCGGGGAGGGGGGTGGGGTGGGTGGGCTTGCCAGGAAGGGGACAGACTCCCCACGTGACTTCTGGGCCGGGCCGGGCGCGGGGCTGCCGGCTGGCTGACGCGGACAGAGGTGGAAAAGTCCCCGGAGATGCCACGGGGCAGGCCGGGGCTGCCGGCCCCCGCTTCCCGGAGCGGCCCGAGCACTTCCCGGGCTCCCGGGAGGACTTAGAAAATCACGGCGGGGTGGGGGGTGGGGGTCGCTGTCAAACCGAAACCATGCACGTCATCAGAGAAGGACCGTGACGACGGAGGAATTGTCCGCAGTCTGTCAGGAATTGTGTGCAGCCTGTCACTTCCGGCCCAGAGGGTCTCTCTAAGGCAGACGGACAGACAGAGCCCACAAGTCGTAGAGGAAAGGACCGAGCCGCTTGGCCGCGGAAAAGTTTACAACACAAAACAGGTCTCCCTCCGCACGGGGCCACAGCAAAGCCCAAAGACGACACACGGGGGGGAGCATGGGTGCAGATGCACGTGTGGTGATAAGAATATGGATTTCAGCAGGGCTTCCCGTCCTCATCAACAAGCAGAAGCACCCAAATGGTGGGGGTTGGGGGGCAGAGACCTCACAGCCATTCCCTCCACAAATCGAGTTCCCCGGGACATCCTCACAGCGCCGTGCTGTGAGTGTGTGTGGGTGTTTAAAATGGAGTAAATGTGGACGTGGAACTGCTCCGTGAAACCAAAATAACAACAGTCGTAGATCTTCTTTGGTCATTTAGAAAATTCTTTTTTTTTTTTTTTCCCCAGCGGTGCACGTATTTCCCTTCCAAAAAAGAAGAACGGGAAAGGAGATGTTAAAGGCAAGCAGAGAGAGGAAAACTGTTGCAAAACAAAAGCTGAGCTCCCGTCCGAGGGAGGCCTCCTCCATTGGAGGCCTAGGAAATCATTCTGACAAAATGGAGGATCTCTGTCTTTGGTGTCGATTCCCTCAGAGGTCAAGAGAAACCTTTTCCAATGTCTTTATCAGGAGGAGACTAGAAGTTAGAGAAAAGTATCCTTTCGGGAGTGAGAAAAACAAATTCTGATTTTGCATCAGCTTCCCTCCGATCTTGAAACTCATTGACTTGATTCCATTCTGTCGACGGAAATAATCCGGAACCAATCTATCCGTGAAAATCGGGGTGCGTTTATTCTGAGCTAAAATGTGAGGACTGTGGCCCGGGGCCTTTCTTCCCGAAGGAAGAGAGGGTGCCCGGGAAGTGGGGTGTACAGAGTGCTTCTAGACCCCCAGAGAGGACGTTTCACATAGGATCGAAAGGTCCCTTGGATGATAGTCGCGAGACTGCTCTGTCGGCACAGCGATCGACAGACACTGCTGGGTGGCAGGTCTGTTGTCTGGGCCTGGGTGGTCACAGGGGAGCCGGATGGTCAAAGGTGAGCGCAACCATCCGCTCCTAGCCTAAGGAAAGATGCCTCTCCTTAAGGAAAGGCCCGAGCACGGGGAAGCTGCTCCTTTCCCTTAAGGGCATTGGTTCTTGCCGTAGGAAATGTGTAAAGCGGATCTACGATGCGATGCGTGCTCGACGGCCACGTCAGGCCCTTTTCGAAAAACACTGTCAGGCCGAATTAGGCCGACACCCAATGGCTTCCTCATAGACTCCCATAGATCCTATCGCTCGCCATTTCTATCTGTCCACTCGTTCCAATTTTAGGCCACTTGACCACGAACAGGCCTTTTTCTCAGATTATTTTCCCCGTGAAACTTTGATCACCTTTTCACAGACAAAACGATCTTTACTTTTTAGGCCCTCTTGCCTGAAGGCAGCCATCTCACTTTCCTTGAACACAAAGATGTTTCCCATATTCACTTTTAGTGGCTTTTTGTTTTGTTTTGTTTTGTTTTGAGGACGATGAGCCCTGAGCTAACTGCTGCCAATCCTCCTCTTTTTGCCGAGGAAGGCTGGCCCTGAGCTCACCTCCGTGCCCATCTTCCTCTATTTCATATGTGGGACGCCTACCACCACGTGGCTCGCCCAGCGGTGCCACGTCCACCCCCGGGATCCGAACTGGCGAACCCCGGGCCGGCGAAGCGGAACAGGCACACTTAACCAGCGCGCCACCGGGCCGGCCTAGTGGCTTTCATCGCATTTGTTAAGTAGATTTTTTAACCCTCACGAACCTTAATTTTGGTGAAAACTAAGAAGCCAGCAATTAGGAACTGTCCTTCCCATGAGCATTCCGTCGCTTGGCCAATGTCTAAACACTTGGCCACTTTTAGAAACATGGGATTTCATAGGTTTATCTTTTCCTTCGCTTTATTTGATTTCATCTCACTTTAGTTTTTGGGTGAGGAAGATCGGCCCTCACAGAGCTAACGCCTGTTGCCAATCTTCCGTTTTTGTTTTTTTTTTCCCCCCTCCCGATTTTTCTCCCCCAATCCCCCCCATGACATAGTTGTCTATCTTAGTTGAGGGCCCTTCCAGTTGTGGCATGTGGGACGCCGCCTCCACACGGCCCGACGAGCGGTGCCGTGTCCGTGCCGTGCCCGGGATCTGAACCGGCAAAACCCTGGGCCGCCGAAGGGGAGCTTGTGAACTTAACCACTCGGCCACGGGGCCGCCCCCGTCCGTGGACTTTTTTATCACCTGATTTCACCTCGCAAAACTTCAAAGCTTCAAGTTATCAGAGAGGTTTGGGAAGTTGTTTTTATTAATTTAATTAATTTATTTTTCGAGGAAGACGAGCCCCGAGCTGACACTTGCTGCCAATTCTCCTCTTTTTGCCCCGGGAGAGTGATCCCGAGCTAACATCCGTGCCCATCCCCCTCCCCTTGATAGGCGGGACGCTGACCACAGCGTGGCTCGCCAAGCGGCGCCACGTCCGCACCCTGGATCCGAACCTGCGAACCCCTGGCTGACAAAACGGAACGTGCGAACTTAACCGCTGTGCCGCCGGGCTGGCCCTTCGGGAAGTTATTTTCAGGACACGGGCCATAAACTAGAATCACCGCTACAGGTTTATCGGAGCGACATCAGCGTTCGTGGTGGATTGAGTCGTCCCCTCTGTCTCTCCCCTCCAGGGCACAACCAAAGGGACGTCTATCGACCCACCCACCAAGGATTCCCCCCCCCCCCGCACGGCACAGCAGGATGCCTGAGAGATCCACGCAGCCCTACAGCGGCAAGTCACATTCGCACAGTCAAAATTCAATGGCAGAGACAAAACGTTAAGGTCAGTGAGAGGGAAGAGAATAACCGGCCCAGGAGCAACGGTGTGAAGAACACGGAGAAGACGGGTCCTAGACGCCGGGGTCCCCGGAGCAGCGATTTCATCAGAGGCCCGCAAACGTCCACGATCTCCACACCACGTTTATGGCCGACTGCGTGCGTGGGTCCTTTGGAATCGACCAGGCTACCGTCCGGGCCACTTTGGGACATCGTGTCCAGCTGCCCCGAGCGGTGGAGCTGTCGTTCAAGTGTAAGATGGGGCCCGTCCGGGGAGAGAATGGGGACGGGGAAAGGGAGGCCGCGGGAAGTCACAGAGTCTGAGGTGTTCGGGGGAGACTGACTCTTCTGAAGTGGAGGTGGTAGAAGGAGAGCAGCAGGATTTTTGGATTTTTGTTCCCTCTGTTAGGTATCTGGGTCCGGAGGAGAGTGGGGCGGGGGGGGGGGCGGGTGGTGGTGGTGGTGGTGGGTGTGAGGCTGAGGCGGGGCTGGTGTTTCCTTTCCGAGTCAGGTGGAAGAGCTCCTCCAGTGGAGGTTTTTAGACAAGGGGTCTGGTCTGGCAGGATGGGAGGTTGCGGGTTGAGCCACAGGGGAATCTGTCGTAGCTCAGACTCGGGCCTTTGAAGAAATAGACAGAGAGAGGAGTTTTGCTCTGTCTGTCACCGCAGCCGGCACCTCAGGAGCAACAACAGGAGGCTTCCCGAATGAGTGAAGGGGCAGGAGCCAGCGTGCCCCGTGCCTCTCTCAGCCCTGCGCCGGCAGGGAAGGAAGCAGGCAGGCAGGCCTCAGGGCTACTCCCGTCCTACTGCCCGGTGGTCCCTGTCCCGGCCCCGCCCCCACTCTCCCCCTGACCCTCACCGCTCCCCAGCCCTCTTCTCAGCCAGAGAGGCGATGGGGGGGGGGGCGGTGCGGTCCCAGAACAAGTTTCCTCTCATCCGCCATCATCTTGCCACCCTGACGACTTGGCCTGAGATCCGGCCTAGGCTGTACCCTGAGATCCGGCCTAGGCTGTACCCGTGTGTGGTTTTCCTGTGGACAAGGGGGCCGGTTCACCATTTCGGAAGAAACCCCTAGCCTTCCACTGCCGAGTCGCCAGCCTGGGAGGGGGGAGGGGGGAGGGGGGAGGGGAGGTCAGGCCCATTCATTCCGATGGGCCTGGCGTCAGGGCTTCATTCAAGTGCAGGAA
This sequence comes from Equus asinus, assembly GCF_041296235.1. Lineage (NCBI taxonomy): Eukaryota > Metazoa > Chordata > Mammalia > Perissodactyla > Equidae > Equus > Equus asinus. The sequence goes on along the minus strand of NC_091813.1, from coordinate 1,297,116 downwards.
GCTCTCTCCCATGGCCTCGGGCTTTTTTCCATTGAACGGCTTTCTTCAATTCCCCCACCCTTAGGCCGCAGTCCACCAAGGGCCGGGAGGCAGGGAGGGAAGATGTTGGGGCAGGGTGGCTGTCTGAGAAACTCGCCTCATCTGGGGCAGAAAGAGTGCCCCCCTCCTTTCTCTAACCCTACTAGACTGCTTGAGGATCACGGACGGTTTGGCTCATCGATGAGCCCTGCGTTATGGGCCCGGCAAGCAAACTCCTAACGGGCAACCCGCCGCTCTAGGCGTGTGTGGGTTTTTTGATCTTTCACCTTCAAGTTCGCACGACATCGGTCCGTGTCCCCCGCCCCGGCTTCCCATGGGAAATCCTCCGTCTCTTTCCACAGACTCACTGGCGACTTCACACAGTGCCTGCCTCCTCCTCCTTAGGAAGGAAGGAAGGAAGGAAGGAAGGAAGGAAGGAAGGAAGGAAGGAAGGAAGGGAGGGGCTGACCCCGTGGCCGAGCGGTTGAGTTTGCACGCTCCGCTTCAGCGGCCCGGGGCTTGGAAGGTTCGGATCCTGGGCTCGGACACGGCACCGCTCATCAAACCACGCTGAGGTGGCGTCCCACACGGCAGAACCAGAGGGACCCTCAAAGAGAATATAGAACTAGGTACTGGGGTGCTCTGGGGAGAAGAAGAAGAAGGAGGAGGAATAAAAAGAAAAGAAAAGATTGGCAATGAGCTCGGGTGCCAGTCTTTAAAAAAAAAAAAAAAAAAGAGGAAGAAAGATGGACAAACAGGAACGAATCCCACTGACGGCACCTCCAAATGGTGGGGGGCAGGGGGGTGGGGGGGGTGGGGAGTGGCATCATCGGGCCAAGGGTGACTCTAAGCGTGATCCCGCGGTTGTGTTATTTGACATTTTATCGAATCGATTTATTATTTTATTTTTGAGGAAGATGAGCCCTGAGCGAACATCTGCCACCAATCCTCCTCTGTCGGCCGAGGAAGACTGGCCCTGAGCTGACATCCGTGCCCATCCCCCTCTACTTTCCAGGTGGGACGCCTGCCACAGCGTGGCTCGCCAAGCGGTGCCGGGTCCTGCGCCCGGGATCCGGACCGGCGAACCCGGGGCCGGCGGAGCAGAACGTGCGAACTTCACCGCCGCGCCACCGGGCCGGCCCCCGGAGTTGTTTTGAAAATCCAGTAAGGGGCTGGCCCCGTGGCCGAGTGGTTAAGTTCGCGCGCTCCGCTGCAGGCAGCCCAGTGTTTCATCGGTTCGTTCGGATCCCGGGCGCGGACACGGCACTGCTCATCAAACCACGCTGAGGCGGCGTCCCACATACCACCGCTAGAAGGACCCACCGCGAAGAACACACAACTACGTACCGGGGGGCTTTGGGGAGAAAAAGGAAAGACAAAAAATAAAATCTTCCAAACTCCAATAAAACTTTGAGTGAAGACGACGAGGAGGATGCGAAACGTATCTCACGCCTCCGAGCCGAGCCGTCCGTTTAGGTTTAGGAAGGGGGACGAGGACCCTTTGTAAGCGACATCCCTTTTTAAGCACCATTCTAAACCACAGAACAGAACTCCCTCTCCTCGACCCGGAGCGAGGAGGTTCCTGGGTGTGTCAGAGAGGGTCACGTCCTCTGCAGCACGAACGAACCGCCAGGGTTCGGCCACGGGAAAGAATTTCTTCCTCTCCAGGGGGACTAAAAGTCACCGACGGCAGCGGGCGTAGGTGCTATCCTTCCCGTCCAGGAAAGGCAGGGAGAACTTCAGCCGTGAAGAGAAGGAGGTCTTCCTCACTCCCCGTTTTGGGAGGGCCCCTTTGGCAGGGGAGTTTTGTCTCCTGATTTCAAGTCAGGAAGAAAAGGGAGAGAGAGAGAGAGAGAGAGAGAGAGAGAGAGAGTGTGTGTCCTTCTCGTGCCAGGTCGGTCTGAGGGGGACCTCCTCTGGTTTCCTCCCTTCCCAGGGAACGCCGTTCGCTCCTTCTTCTAGAAAAAGCTCCCAAAGCACCACCGCCCAGGATGGTCGACCTACGCCCATCGTCCCTCCTTTCCCAATCATTTCTACCGCGACAGAGGGACAGAGGCCCCTGCCCCATCCCCATCCCCACCCCCACCCCCATCGCCTGCCTCCTTGATGGCCAAAGGAGCTGCCTCTGAGAATGGAACGGGGCTTGGAAACCTTCTAGAGGGGTGACTCTCACCTGCCTGCCTGCTGGGAAAAGCACCACGCTGTCCATCGGACTGCTCTTTTGGGCAAACGTAGGCGTGCCACATAGCGATCGACAGCTATGGCGGGGGGGGGGGGGGGGGCGGGGTGGCGTGGTGGTGCCCAGGATCCACGACACGTGACGGCTGCGGAGCACGACAGCCCTAAGACCTTGAGGGAGACGGGGTGGCGCGTGAATCCTTTCGGAACGAGAACGACAGGAAACGCTGACGGGGACGTGTTCTCCTCTCGAGAACACACCAACGCCTCGCACGGTGTCTGACCCGGGGTGCCTCTGACTTTTGTCATCAGAGACGATCCTCTCGACCGCCCCTCACGCTTTGGGGAAAAGGGGAGAGGGACTCGGTAGCACGGGAAAAGCCATCCATCCGCCCTTCCTTTCCGTCTTCACGGCTCCTTCTCGTGGAAAACGAGGAAGCCGTCCGGAGGAACGGAACACTGACCCGGGCCAAAGCGTGGCCCAGCCTGAGCCTCCAAAACCTTCTGCTAAGTGAGAGGTGCCAGACATCCAAGGCGACCTACGTTGCGATTCCACACAGAGGAGAGAGCTAGAACGGTCCAACCCTAGAGGGCGACAGCAGATGGCGGCGGCGGCGGCGGCGGCGGCAGCGGTGGTGGTGATCGTGGTGGGGCAGATCCGGGAGTGGGGCCGTTTTTTCTTTCGGGGGGAGGGGATGGAAACGGAAACCTTCTGGAAATAGATAGCCATGACGGATGCGCCACCTTGGGGAGAGAGACTCCCGAAGGCCACTGGCTTGTGCCCCGTGGAAAGGATGGATTCGGTGGGATGGGAATTCTACCTCCGTGTAGAGCGTGTGGTAAACCACGAGGTAGGTGGGTGGGTGGCCTCCCTGCCTCGCCTCCACCTAGACGTCCACACACAGAGACCGACGAGGGAGGGAGGGAGGGAGGGAGGGAGGGAGGGAGAGAGACAAGACTGACAGAGGCCGAGGCCGAGGCCGAGGCAGTGAGCGAGTAAGTGATCGACCCTGGCCATAGGGATTCCTCAGAGGGCGTCTCTTGGCTCCCCAAACGAAGAATGTGTGTGGAGATCGAGAAAGATCACCGACCTAGGAGAACCAGCAAGACTTCCTCACCCGCCAGAGAGCCGCTGGGCCCCTGCCGTCCCTGCCACCGCCACCCCTACCCCTCGCCTTTGGCAGCGACGCCAACGAAAGGCAGGCAGACGAGTGGGAGAGTCGTGTGGTGGTGTCCCCCAAGGAAGGTGGGTCCATGCCGACGAGCGGTCGTCGGCGTGTGGAAAAGCCAGAGGCGGGCTGACTAGAAGGAGGGCGTCCTGGAGGAAGGGGCCAGGGTGTGAGGGAGAGAGGCCTGTTCCTCTTCCCCTGTCGGTCCCAAGTCAGGGGCCCAAAGGAGGAAAGCTGTCCGTTCCTTTCCGACTCGGACGGTTCGGGCGGAACCGACCGATCCCCGCGGCGGCGCAGTCGGGGCTTTCTGGACCAGAACCCCTCTCTCTGTCGCCTTTCGACCACACGCACGCTTTAGAGGCCAAGGGAAAATGGATCGGGTCTCTCTGTCTCTCTCCCTAGAAAACAAGGGGCCGGGGGCCGAGCCCGTGGACGAACGGTCAAGTAGCGCCCCCCACCCCTGCCCCCGGCTTCGACGGCCCAGGTTTTCACCGGTTCGGATCCTGGGCGCAGCCCCAGACCCAGCATCGCCCTTCAAGCCACGCCGAGGCGGCGTCCCACATAGCAGAAACGCGAAAGACCTACCACTGGAACCTACAACTATGGACGGGACGGGACGGGACGGGGCGGGGCGGGGCGGGGCGGGGCGGGGGTGGGGGGGGCGGCTTTGGGGAGCAGGAAGAAAGAAAAAATAAAAGAAACACAAGGACGGTCATCGCGATAGTTCTTTCCACTTCCATCCATATGTTAACAGGACCCAAGTTTCCCGACCTCCATTTGGATGTATGTTAACTAAATGGAGAAGCTATTCAAAGGACTCCTCTAAAGAAGTCCACGTTCTTCTTTCTAAATGATAATGAAAATCATTGTCACCACCGCTCTTCCGACCCTCCATGTCCAGACGGCCTCCCGCCCCTCCCCTATCCCCAACTCCCGCCCCGCCCCGCGCCGACCCCCGACCCCGGCATTCTCCACGCCCACCTTTCCCTCTCCACTCCTACCCCCCCCCGTCCCCCGCCGCCCGGGACACCGCACCCCGCGCCCCCCCCCCCCCAATCCAGGCCGGGCCACCTGGTCGACCTCCTCGAACACTATATAAGAGGATGCCGGGCAGCAGGTGGCGCCCGACAAGCGGCCTCCTCACCGGCCGGACGGATCAGCCTCGCGGGGGCGGGCGATGGGGAGGCGTTCGTCCAGGTCAGGTCAGGTCGGGGGAGGGAGGATGCCGCGCCGGCCGGCCTGGTGCGTGGCCTGGTCCCGATCCACCCCGCGTCTCGTTTCTCGGGCCGGGACGAGTACAGGCGGGGAGGCCGACTCGGTCACGGAAAGCGGCCTTGGGGAGGTTTTGGCGAACGTCCCTGTCCCGGGGCCGTCTGCCGACTAGGGGACGGAGTCCTCCTCCATGCTCCTTCTCGCCCCCAGTCGGGCGGGTTGTGGGTCGCGCGGTCGACTTGGCCATTTCCCCGGAGGCATCCTGCCTGCCGGGGCTCCCTCCCTCGGGCCGGTGCGAGCGGTCCTCGGGCGGCCCGGGAATTTGGGCCGCAGCGAACGAACGAACGAAGCCCGTCCCTCCTGCGTCGGCACCGATGAGACACAGCCCTGGTGGATGGAGCCGCTTTCCTCGGGTTTCCTTTTGCTTTCGGCCGCTGCTGCCACCAAACCTCCCTAAACGATAGGAATGAAAAC
>NC_091813.1:1247065-1277065 GCF_041296235.1 Equus asinus | reverse complement strand
GGCGCGGCGGCAACACGGCCCGCCCCACCGCGGGGAGGGCCGCCCGCGAGACACAGCCAAGAGGCACAGGCAGAGCATCCGCCGCGTCACGGAGACCCCGACACCGCCCACGCCACGAGGCACGGGGCGGGGGAGCGAGGTCGGGCCGGATTCCGCACCCCTGCCGCCTCCCACACGCCACTCACAGCGGGGGAGAACGGGCGAGGGGACCCGCGGGCAGAGCGAGAAGAGCGGTCCCGTTCGCCATGAACGTCCGTCCCTCGTCTGGCACGGCTTAGGCCCGGCCCGGGAGAGCACAGCATCACCACATCGGTCGGCAGCATAACGCGAGGGACCCCCGAGCAAGGGAAGGCCGGCGAGGACAGCGAGCGGAGGAGCCTGCTTCAGCCTCACCGACCCCTCTCCTCCTCCAGCAAGCGCGGGCGACCACCCCAGGACGAGAACGCCTGACACGCACTGGCACGGAGCCGGTGGGATGGGGTAAGTCGCGACCGCACCCGGGTGCCGGCGGCAGGGAGTGCACGTGGTAGAGGACCCCGTGCCCCTAACCCCGCCGCCCTCGGGTACCAGAGACCGGAGGTGGCACCACGGTCGTGGGGGCGCCTGGAACGCACAAGAGCCGGCGCGCAGGCCCCAGCGGGCGGCTCAAGCGGCGGGGGTGGAAACGGGCGTCCGGTTCTCGGCCAGAGCCCGGAGCCCTCCCCGCACACGCATCCAGGCACCCGGAAGCTCTCGGGCGACTGTCACCCGAGCAGAGCGTGTCAGCACTTATCTGGCGGCACAAAACCACCCATTCGGGGGCAAGAATCGCCGCGCCCGGAGACGGGGCCCACCCACGGATCACCAGGGGAACCCCTGGATCACGGCCACGGCCACCAGACCCCAAGCACGACCCCATCGCCACCAGGCCCGGAGCTCCCGGGGCCATCTGGTCGACCCCAGAAGCGTGGCGGCAGGGGGAGCCGGGGACAGCCTCCCCGGGCCGCCCGCGCGGGCCGGGACCGGTCGGTCCCTCCCTCTGAGTCGCCGGGTCAGGACTTAGAAAAGAATTCCGCGGAGGCGCCTCCGGCGACCGGGCCCGGGGCGGGACCGTGGCTCCCGTCCCTCAGCCGGGGCTCCACCTACGCCTCGAGCCGGCCCCCTCCCGCCTCCGGACAAAGACGCGACCCGCGAAACTCGGAGAGAGAAGTCCGGTCCGACGGCCCGGACCCACCCCGGGCACGCGTCCGGGCCGGGGACGCCCTCCCCGGCCCGCCCTCGAGGGCTCCCGGGGCCGGTCCACGCTCTTCTCCAGGGCGGGACTTGGAAAAAAAAACTGCCACGGAGGAGGAGGCATCCGAGGACCGGGCCCGGTCCCCACCGCCAGAGCCGGTCGACTCGGAAGACCAGTGGGGAAAAGGCCAGCCCGGCGGCCGAGCCCGTCGCGCCCTCCACGGGCCTCCCCCGCAAGGCCCCGGCCGGTCGCCCACCTCCGGAGCGGGGCGCGGAAAGGGGATCGGCGACGCGGAAGGCCCGACCACCGGGCCGCCCTCGGGACGACGGCCGGGCACGGGACGAGCTCCCTCGCCCGTTCCCCCGCGGCGGCCCCCCACCCCCTCCCGGGGACGGAGGGGCACCGGCGGCTGCTGGTCGACCCGTCCGGGAGGCCCCACACCCCGGCCGGCACCGGGCGGCGCGGCGACAGCCACCTCCCTCAGTAGCCTGCACCTCCAATCTCCGGCGAGCGGGCGTCGCGCTCACGCCCCGGCGCCACCGGGCCAGATCCCGCCAGCGACGCCGGCCTCCCGGGACTCTGCCTCGGTCACCGCGGCCGAGTCCCGTCCCTTGGCCCGCGTCGCCGGAGCTCCGGAGGAAAGAGACGATATAAAAGCGGCCGCCAGGTGGCACCCGGCGACCGACGACCGCCTCAGCGGGACGGAGCCGGAGCGCGGGCCCGCCGGGGAGCACAGCCGGGCCGCCGGGCCGCCCGATCCCGTCCCGGAGCCCCCTCGGACCCAGCCTCCCGGCCCAGTGCGGCCCCGGGGCGTCCGCCCGCGGGCTCCCGGCCGCCAAGGCGCAGCCCCAGCCGCAGGAGGGGGACTCGGAAAAGGTTTCTCGGGCGATCACCGGGAAGGGGAAGGGGAGAGTTCCCCCCAGAGAGGCCAGGGGGCGGCCCGGGCCGGGCTGGGCCGGTGCGGCCGGGAGGCCGCCGCTTCCCGGAGCGGCTGGAGCGCCCCCGGGGTTCCCGGGAGGACTTAGAAAATCAGGGCGGGCGGGGACGGTCAAACCGAAACCAGGCACGTCATCCGAGAAGGACCGTGATGACGGGAGGAGGAAAGCTTTCCAGTCCAGAGGGCCTGTCGAAGGCAGGCGGAGAGTCTACCCGCTGAAACTGACGAAGATGGGCAAAAGAAGCTAGCTCAGGCGCCGACATTTAAGGAAATAAAAAAAAAAAAGCACGAGGGCGTGGAGAAATGGGGAAAAATCAACACTGAGAAATCTACCCTCTGAAACCGACGAAGATGGGCAACAGGGGCTAGCTCAGGTGGCAATTTTTAAGGAAAAATGAAAGGAAGTGCGTGGAGACCTGGGGAAAAAGCAACACGGAGAAATCTACCCTCTAGAACTGAGAAAGAAGCGCAACAGAGGCTAGCTCAGGTGGCAATCTTTAAGCAAAAAAAATAAGATAAAAAAATACAATGGCGAGGAGACCAGGTGAAAAAGCAACCCTGAAAAAGGTACCCTCTGAAACTGAGGAAGCAGGGCAACAGTGCCTAGCACAGGTGACAATCTTTAAGCAAAAGAAACACACAAGGGCGTGGGGAGCTGGCGAAAAGGCAACACTGAGAAATCCACCCTCTGAAACGGACGAAGATGGGCAACAGAGGCTAGCTCAGGTGGCAATCTTTAAGCAAAAGAAACACACAAGGGCGTGGAGACCTGGGGAAAAAGCAACACGGAGAAATCCACCCTCTGAAACTGAGGAAGATGGGCAAGAGAGGCTAGCTCAGGTGGCAATCCATAAGCAAAAACAAAGCACAAAGGCGTGGAGCCCTGGGGACAAAGCAACCCTGAAATATCTACCCTCTGAAACTGAGGAACATGGGCAAGAGAGGCTAGCTCAGGTGGCACTCGTTAAGCAAAAACAAAACCCAAAGGCGTGGAGACCTGGGGAAACAGCAACACGGAGATATCGACCCTCTGAAACTGAGGAAGATGGGCAAGAGAGGCTGGCTTCAGGTGGCAATCGTTAAGCAAAAGAAACACACAAGGGCGTGGAGAACTGGGGAAAAAGCAACATTCAGAAATCCACCCTCTGAAACTGAGGAAGATGGGCAACAGAGGCTACCTCAGGTGGCAATCGTTAAGCAAAAGAAACACACAAGGGCGTGGAGGCCTGGGGAAAAAGCAACACGGAGAAATCCACCCTCTGAAACTGAGGGACATGGGCAAAAGAAGCTAGCTCAGGTTGCAACCTTTAAGCAGAAAAAAAACACAAGGGCGTGCAGACCTGGCAAAAAAGCCACAGTGAGAAATCTACCCTCTGAAACCGACGAAGATGGACAACAGAGGCTAGCTCAGGTGGCAATTTTTAAGGAAAAATAAAAGGAAGTGCGTGGAGACCTGGGGAAAAAGCAACACGGAGAAATCTACCCTCTAGAACTGAGAAAGAAGCGCAACAGAGGCTAGCTCAGGTGGCAATCTTTAAGCAAAAAAAATAAGATAAAAAAATACAATGGCGAGGAGACCCGGTGAAAAAGCAACCCTGAAAAAGGTACCCTCTGAAACTGAGGAAGCAGGGCAACAGTGCCTAGCTCAGGTGACAATCTTTAAGCAAAAGAAACACACAAGGGCGTGGGGAGCTGGGGAAAAGGCAACACTGAGAAATCCACCCTCTGAAACGGACGAAGATGGGCAACAGAGGCTAGCTCAGGTGGCAATCTTTAAGCAAAAGAAACACACAAGGGCGTGGAGACCTGGGGAAAAAGCAACACGGAGAAATCCACCCTCTGAAACTGAGGAAGATGGGCAAGAGAGGCTACCTCAGGTGGCAATCCTTAAGCAAAAACAAAGCACAAAGGCGTGGAGCCCTGGGGACAAAGCAACCCTGAAATATCTACCCTCTGAAACTGAGGAACATGGGCAAGAGAGGCTAGCTCAGGTGGCAATCGTTAAGCAAAAACAAAACCCAAAGGCGTGGAGAACTGGGGAAAAAGCAACCCTGAAATATCTACCCTCTGAAACTGAGGAAGATGGGCAAGAGAGGCTGGCTTCAGGTGGCAAACGTTAAGCAAAAGAAACACACAAGGGCGTGGAGACCTGGGGAAACAGCAACACGGAGATATCGACCCTCTGAAACTCAGGAAGATGGGCAAGAGAGGCTAGCTCAGGTGGCAATCGTTAAGCAAAAACAAAACCCAAAGGCGTGGAGACCTGGGGAAAAAGCAACCCTGAAATATCTACCCTCTGAAACTGAGGAAGATGGGCAAGAGAGGCTGGCTTCAGGTGGCAATCTTTAAGCAAAAGAAACACACAAGGGCGTGGGGAGCTGGGGAAAAGGCAACACTGAGAAATCCACCCTCTGAAACGGACGAAGATGGGCAACAGAGGCTAGCTCAGGTGGCAATCGTTAAGCAAAAGAAACACACAAGGGCGTGGAGGCCTGGGGAAAAAGCAACACGGAGAAATCCACCCTCTGAAACTGAGGGACATGGGCAAAAGAAGCTAGCTCAGGTTGCAACCTTTAAGCAGAAAAAAAACACAAGGGCGTGCAGACCTGGCAAAAAAGCAACAGTGAGAAATCTACCCTCTGAAACCGACGAAGATGGACAACAGAGGCTAGCTCAGGTGGCAATTTTTAAGGAAAAATAAAAGGAAGTGCGTGGAGACCTGGGGAAAAAGCAACACGGAGAAATCTACCCTCTAGAACTGAGAAAGAAGCGCAACAGAGGCTAGCTCAGGTGGCAATCTTTAAGCAAAAAAAATAAGATAAAAAAATACAATGGCGAGGAGACCCGGTGAAAAAGCAACCCTGAAAAAGGTACCCTCTGAAACTGAGGAAGCAGGGCAACAGTGCCTAGCTCAGGTGACAATCTTTAAGCAAAAGAAACACACAAGGGCGTGGGGAGCTGGGGAAAAGGCAACACTGAGAAATCCACCCTCTGAAACGGACGAAGATGGGCAACAGAGGCTAGCTCAGGTGGCAATCTTTAAGCAAAAGAAACACACAAGGGCGTGGAGACCTGGGGAAAAAGCAACACGGAGAAATCCACCCTCTGAAACTGAGGAAGATGGGCAAGAGAGGCTAGCTCAGGTGGCAATCCTTAAGCAAAAACAAAGCACAAAGGCGTGGAGCCCTGGGGACAAAGCAACCCTGAAATATCTACCCTCTGAAACTGAGGAACATGGGCAAGAGAGGCTAGCTCAGGTGGCAATCGTTAAGCAAAAACAAAACACAAAGGCGTGGAGACCTGGGGAAAAAGCAACCCTGAAATATCTACCCTCTGAAACTGAGGAAGATGGGCAAGAGAGGCTGGCTTCAGGTGGCAATCTTTAAGCAAAAGAAACACACAAGGGCGTGGAGGCCTGGGGAAAAAGCAACACGGAGAAATCCACCCTCTGAAACTGAGGGACATGGGCAAAAGAAGCTAGCTCAGGTTGCAACCTTTAAGCAGAAAAAAAACACAAGGGCGTGCAGACCTGGCAAAAAAGCCACAGTGAGAAATCTACCCTCTGAAACCGACGAAGATGGACAACAGACGCTAGCTCAGGTGGCAATTTTTAAGGAAAAATAAAAGGAAGTGCGTGGAGACCTGGGGAAAAAGCAACACGGAGAAATCTACCCTCTAGAACTGAGAAAGAAGCGCAACAGAGGCTAGCTCAGGTGGCAATCTTTAAGCAAAAAAAATAAGATAAAAAAATACAATGGCGAGGAGACCCGGTGAAAAAGCAACCCTGAAAAAGGTACCCTCTGAAACTGAGGAAGCAGGGCAACAGTGCCTAGCTCAGGTGACAATCTTTAAGCAAAAGAAACACACAAGGGCGTGGGGAGCTGGCGAAAAGGCAACACTGAGAAATCCACCCTCTGAAACGGACGAAGATGGGCAACAGAGGCTAGCTCAGGTGGCAATCTTTAAGCAAAAGAAACACACAAGGGCGTGGAGACCTGGGGAAAAAGCAACACGGAGAAATCCACCCTCTGAAACTGAGGAAGATGGGCAAGAGAGGCTACCTCAGGTGGCAATCCTTAAGCAAAAACAAAGCACAAAGGCGTGGAGCCCTGGGGACAAAGCAACCCTGAAATATCTACCCTCTGAAACTGAGGAACATGGGCAAGAGAGGCTAGCTCAGGTGGCAATCGTTAAGCAAAAACAAAACACAAAGGCGTGGAGACCTGGGGAAAAAGCAACCCTGAAATATCTACCCTCTGAAACTGAGGAAGATGGGCAAGAGAGGCTGGCTTCAGGTGGCAATCTTTAAGCAAAAGAAACACACAAGGGCGTGGAGGCCTGGGGAAAAAGCAACACGGAGAAATCCACCCTCTGAAACTGAGGGACATGGGCAAAAGAAGCTAGCTCAGGTTGCAACCTTTAAGCAGAAAAAAAACACAAGGGCGTGCAGACCTGGCAAAAAAGCAACAGTGAGAAATCTACCCTCTGAAACCGACGAAGATGGACAACAGAGGCTAGCTCAGGTGGCAATTTTTAAGCAGAAAAAAAAAAGGAAGTGCGTGGAGACCTGGGGAAAAAGCAACACGGAGAAATCTACCCTCTAGAACTGAGAAAGAAGCGCAACAGAGGCTAGCTCAGGTGGCAATCTTTAAGCAAAAAAAATAAGATAAAAAAATACAATGGCGAGGAGACCCGGTGAAAAAGCAACCCTGAAAAAGGTACCCTCTGAAACTGAGGAAGCAGGGCAACAGTGCCTAGCTCAGGTGACAATCTTTAAGCAAAAGAAACACACAAGGGCGTGGGGAGCTGGCGAAAAGGCAACACTGAGAAATCCACCCTCTGAAACGGACGAAGATGGGCAACAGAGGCTAGCTCAGGTGGCAATCTTTAAGCAAAAGAAACACACAAGGGCGTGGAGACCTGGGGAAAAAGCAACACGGAGAAATCCACCCTCTGAAACTGAGGAAGATGGGCAAGAGAGGCTACCTCAGGTGGCAATCCTTAAGCAAAAACAAAGCACAAAGGCGTGGAGCCCTGGGGACAAAGCAACCCTGAAATATCTACCCTCTGAAACTGAGGAACATGGGCAAGAGAGGCTAGCTCAGGTGGCAATCGTTAAGCAAAAACAAAACACAAAGGCGTGGAGACCTGGGGAAAAAGCAACCCTGAAATATCTACCCTCTGAAACTGAGGAAGATGGGCAAGAGAGGCTGGCTTCAGGTGGCAATCTTTAAGCAAAAGAAACACACAAGGGCGTGGAGGCCTGGGGAAAAAGCAACACGGAGAAATCCACCCTCTGAAACTGAGGGACATGGGCAAAAGAAGCTAGCTCAGGTTGCAACCTTTAAGCAGAAAAAAAACACAAGGGCGTGCAGACCTGGCAAAAAAGCCACAGTGAGAAATCTACCCTCTGAAACCGACGAAGATGGACAACAGACGCTAGCTCAGGTGGCAATTTTTAAGGAAAAATAAAAGGAAGTGCGTGGAGACCTGGGGAAAAAGCAACACGGAGAAATCTACCCTCTAGAACTGAGAAAGAAGCGCAACAGAGGCTAGCTCAGGTGGCAATCTTTAAGCAAAAAAAATAAGATAAAAAAATACAATGGCGAGGAGACCCGGTGAAAAAGCAACCCTGAAAAAGGTACCCTCTGAAACTGAGGAAGCAGGGCAACAGTGCCTAGCTCAGGTGACAATCTTTAAGCAAAAGAAACACACAAGGGCGTGGGGAGCTGGCGAAAAGGCAACACTGAGAAATCCACCCTCTGAAACGGACGAAGATGGGCAACAGAGGCTAGCTCAGGTGGCAATCTTTAAGCAAAAGAAACACACAAGGGCGTGGAGACCTGGGGAAAAAGCAACACGGAGAAATCCACCCTCTGAAACTGAGGAAGATGGGCAAGAGAGGCTACCTCAGGTGGCAATCCTTAAGCAAAAACAAAGCACAAAGGCGTGGAGCCCTGGGGACAAAGCAACCCTGAAATATCTACCCTCTGAAACTGAGGAACATGGGCAAGAGAGGCTAGCTCAGGTGGCAATCGTTAAGCAAAAACAAAACACAAAGGCGTGGAGACCTGGGGAAAAAGCAACCCTGAAATATCTACCCTCTGAAACTGAGGAAGATGGGCAAGAGAGGCTGGCTTCAGGTGGCAATCTTTAAGCAAAAGAAACACACAAGGGCGTGGAGGCCTGGGGAAAAAGCAACACGGAGAAATCCACCCTCTGAAACTGAGGGACATGGGCAAAAGAAGCTAGCTCAGGTTGCAACCTTTAAGCAGAAAAAAAACACAAGGGCGTGCAGACCTGGCAAAAAAGCAACAGTGAGAAATCTACCCTCTGAAACCGACGAAGATGGACAACAGAGGCTAGCTCAGGTGGCAATTTTTAAGCAGAAAAAAAAAAGGAAGTGCGTGGAGACCTGGGGAAAAAGCAACACGGAGAAATCTACCCTCTAGAACTGAGAAAGAAGCGCAACAGAGGCTAGCTCAGGTGGCAATCTTTAAGCAAAAAAAATAAGATAAAAAAATACAATGGCGAGGAGACCCGGTGAAAAAGCAACCCTGAAAAAGGTACCCTCTGAAACTGAGGAAGCAGGGCAACAGTGCCTAGCTCAGGTGACAATCTTTAAGCAAAAGAAACACACAAGGGCGTGGGGAGCTGGCGAAAAGGCAACACTGAGAAATCCACCCTCTGAAACGGACGAAGATGGGCAACAGAGGCTAGCTCAGGTGGCAATCTTTAAGCAAAAGAAACACACAAGGGCGTGGAGACCTGGGGAAAAAGCAACACGGAGAAATCCACCCTCTGAAACTGAGGAAGATGGGCAAGAGAGGCTACCTCAGGTGGCAATCCTTAAGCAAAAACAAAGCACAAAGGCGTGGAGCCCTGGGGACAAAGCAACCCTGAAATATCTACCCTCTGAAACTGAGGAACATGGGCAAGAGAGGCTAGCTCAGGTGGCAATCGTTAAGCAAAAACAAAACACAAAGGCGTGGAGACCTGGGGAAAAAGCAACCCTGAAATATCTACCCTCTGAAACTGAGGAAGATGGGCAAGAGAGGCTGGCTTCAGGTGGCAATCTTTAAGCAAAAGAAACACACAAGGGCGTGGAGGCCTGGGGAAAAAGCAACACGGAGAAATCCACCCTCTGAAACTGAGGGACATGGGCAAAAGAAGCTAGCTCAGGTTGCAACCTTTAAGCAGAAAAAAAACACAAGGGCGTGCAGACCTGGCAAAAAAGCAACAGTGAGAAATCTACCCTCTGAAACCGACGAAGATGGACAACAGAGGCTAGCTCAGGTGGCAATTTTTAAGCAGAAAAAAAAAAGGAAGTGCGTGGAGACCTGGGGAAAAAGCAACACGGAGAAATCTACCCTCTAGAACTGAGAAAGAAGCGCAACAGAGGCTAGCTCAGGTGGCAATCTTTAAGCAAAAAAAATAAGATAAAAAAATACAATGGCGAGGAGACCCGGTGAAAAAGCAACCCTGAAAAAGGTACCCTCTGAAACTGAGGAAGCAGGGCAACAGTGCCTAGCTCAGGTGACAATCTTTAAGCAAAAGAAACACACAAGGGCGTGGGGAGCTGGCGAAAAGGCAACACTGAGAAATCCACCCTCTGAAACGGACGAAGATGGGCAACAGAGGCTAGCTCAGGTGGCAATCTTTAAGCAAAAGAAACACACAAGGGCGTGGAGACCTGGGGAAAAAGCAACACGGAGAAATCCACCCTCTGAAACTGAGGAAGATGGGCAAGAGAGGCTACCTCAGGTGGCAATCCTTAAGCAAAAACAAAGCACAAAGGCGTGGAGCCCTGGGGACAAAGCAACCCTGAAATATCTACCCTCTGAAACTGAGGAACATGGGCAAGAGAGGCTAGCTCAGGTGGCAATCGTTAAGCAAAAACAAAACACAAAGGCGTGGAGACCTGGGGAAAAAGCAACCCTGAAATATCTACCCTCTGAAACTGAGGAAGATGGGCAAGAGAGGCTGGCTTCAGGTGGCAATCTTTAAGCAAAAGAAACACACAAGGGCGTGGAGGCCTGGGGAAAAAGCAACACGGAGAAATCCACCCTCTGAAACTGAGGGACATGGGCAAAAGAAGCTAGCTCAGGTTGCAACCTTTAAGCAGAAAAAAAACACAAGGGCGTGCAGACCTGGCAAAAAAGCCACAGTGAGAAATCTACCCTCTGAAACCGACGAAGATGGACAACAGACGCTAGCTCAGGTGGCAATTTTTAAGGAAAAATAAAAGGAAGTGCGTGGAGACCTGGGGAAAAAGCAACACGGAGAAATCTACCCTCTAGAACTGAGAAAGAAGCGCAACAGAGGCTAGCTCAGGTGGCAATCTTTAAGCAAAAAAAATAAGATAAAAAAATACAATGGCGAGGAGACCCGGTGAAAAAGCAACCCTGAAAAAGGTACCCTCTGAAACTGAGGAAGCAGGGCAACAGTGCCTAGCTCAGGTGACAATCTTTAAGCAAAAGAAACACACAAGGGCGTGGGGAGCTGGCGAAAAGGCAACACTGAGAAATCCACCCTCTGAAACGGACGAAGATGGGCAACAGAGGCTAGCTCAGGTGGCAATCTTTAAGCAAAAGAAACACACAAGGGCGTGGAGACCTGGGGAAAAAGCAACACGGAGAAATCCACCCTCTGAAACTGAGGAAGATGGGCAAGAGAGGCTACCTCAGGTGGCAATCCTTAAGCAAAAACAAAGCACAAAGGCGTGGAGCCCTGGGGACAAAGCAACCCTGAAATATCTACCCTCTGAAACTGAGGAACATGGGCAAGAGAGGCTAGCTCAGGTGGCAATCGTTAAGCAAAAACAAAACACAAAGGCGTGGAGACCTGGGGAAAAAGCAACCCTGAAATATCTACCCTCTGAAACTGAGGAAGATGGGCAAGAGAGGCTGGCTTCAGGTGGCAATCTTTAAGCAAAAGAAACACACAAGGGCGTGGAGGCCTGGGGAAAAAGCAACACGGAGAAATCCACCCTCTGAAACTGAGGGACATGGGCAAAAGAAGCTAGCTCAGGTTGCAACCTTTAAGCAGAAAAAAAACACAAGGGCGTGCAGACCTGGCAAAAAAGCAACAGTGAGAAATCTACCCTCTGAAACCGACGAAGATGGACAACAGAGGCTAGCTCAGGTGGCAATTTTTAAGCAGAAAAAAAAAAGGAAGTGCGTGGAGACCTGGGGAAAAAGCAACACGGAGAAATCTACCCTCTAGAACTGAGAAAGAAGCGCAACAGAGGCTAGCTCAGGTGGCAATCTTTAAGCAAAAAAAATAAGATAAAAAAATACAATGGCGAGGAGACCCGGTGAAAAAGCAACCCTGAAAAAGGTACCCTCTGAAACTGAGGAAGCAGGGCAACAGTGCCTAGCTCAGGTGACAATCTTTAAGCAAAAGAAACACACAAGGGCGTGGGGAGCTGGCGAAAAGGCAACACTGAGAAATCCACCCTCTGAAACGGACGAAGATGGGCAACAGAGGCTAGCTCAGGTGGCAATCTTTAAGCAAAAGAAACACACAAGGGCGTGGAGACCTGGGGAAAAAGCAACACGGAGAAATCCACCCTCTGAAACTGAGGAAGATGGGCAAGAGAGGCTACCTCAGGTGGCAATCCTTAAGCAAAAACAAAGCACAAAGGCGTGGAGCCCTGGGGACAAAGCAACCCTGAAATATCTACCCTCTGAAACTGAGGAACATGGGCAAGAGAGGCTAGCTCAGGTGGCAATCGTTAAGCAAAAACAAAACACAAAGGCGTGGAGACCTGGGGAAAAAGCAACCCTGAAATATCTACCCTCTGAAACTGAGGAAGATGGGCAAGAGAGGCTGGCTTCAGGTGGCAATCTTTAAGCA
The DNA here is from genome assembly GCF_041296235.1 of Equus asinus. Classification (NCBI taxonomy): domain Eukaryota; kingdom Metazoa; phylum Chordata; class Mammalia; order Perissodactyla; family Equidae; genus Equus; species Equus asinus. Next base: position 1,265,057 of record NC_091813.1, on the reverse strand, counting down.
AAAGAAACACACAAGGGCGTGGAGGCCTGGGGAAAAAGCAACACGGAGAAATCCACCCTCTGAAACTGAGGGACATGGGCAAAAGAAGCTAGCTCAGGTTGCAACCTTTAAGCAGAAAAAAAACACAAGGGCGTGCAGACCTGGCAAAAAAGCAACAGTGAGAAATCTACCCTCTGAAACCGACGAAGATGGACAACAGAGGCTAGCTCAGGTGGCAATTTTTAAGCAGAAAAAAAAAAGGAAGTGCGTGGAGACCTGGGGAAAAAGCAACACGGAGAAATCTACCCTCTAGAACTGAGAAAGAAGCGCAACAGAGGCTAGCTCAGGTGGCAATCTTTAAGCAAAAAAAATAAGATAAAAAAATACAATGGCGAGGAGACCCGGTGAAAAAGCAACCCTGAAAAAGGTACCCTCTGAAACTGAGGAAGCAGGGCAACAGTGCCTAGCTCAGGTGACAATCTTTAAGCAAAAGAAACACACAAGGGCGTGGGGAGCTGGCGAAAAGGCAACACTGAGAAATCCACCCTCTGAAACGGACGAAGATGGGCAACAGAGGCTAGCTCAGGTGGCAATCTTTAAGCAAAAGAAACACACAAGGGCGTGGAGACCTGGGGAAAAAGCAACACGGAGAAATCCACCCTCTGAAACTGAGGAAGATGGGCAAGAGAGGCTACCTCAGGTGGCAATCCTTAAGCAAAAACAAAGCACAAAGGCGTGGAGCCCTGGGGACAAAGCAACCCTGAAATATCTACCCTCTGAAACTGAGGAACATGGGCAAGAGAGGCTAGCTCAGGTGGCAATCGTTAAGCAAAAACAAAACACAAAGGCGTGGAGACCTGGGGAAAAAGCAACCCTGAAATATCTACCCTCTGAAACTGAGGAAGATGGGCAAGAGAGGCTGGCTTCAGGTGGCAATCTTTAAGCAAAAGAAACACACAAGGGCGTGGAGGCCTGGGGAAAAAGCAACACGGAGAAATCCACCCTCTGAAACTGAGGGACATGGGCAAAAGAAGCTAGCTCAGGTTGCAACCTTTAAGCAGAAAAAAAACACAAGGGCGTGCAGACCTGGCAAAAAAGCCACAGTGAGAAATCTACCCTCTGAAACCGACGAAGATGGACAACAGAGGCTAGCTCAGGTGGCAATTTTTAAGGAAAAATAAAAGGAAGTGCGTGGAGACCTGGGGAAAAAGCAACACGGAGAAATCTACCCTCTAGAACTGAGAAAGAAGCGCAACAGAGGCTAGCTCAGGTGGCAATCTTTAAGCAAAAAAAATAAGATAAAAAAATACAATGGCGAGGAGACCCGGTGAAAAAGCAACCCTGAAAAAGGTACCCTCTGAAACTGAGGAAGCAGGGCAACAGTGCCTAGCTCAGGTGACAATCTTTAAGCAAAAGAAACACACAAGGGCGTGGGGAGCTGGCGAAAAGGCAACACTGAGAAATCCACCCTCTGAAACGGACGAAGATGGGCAACAGAGGCTAGCTCAGGTGGCAATCTTTAAGCAAAAGAAACACACAAGGGCGTGGAGACCTGGGGAAAAAGCAACACGGAGAAATCCACCCTCTGAAACTGAGGAAGATGGGCAAGAGAGGCTACCTCAGGTGGCAATCCTTAAGCAAAAACAAAGCACAAAGGCGTGGATCCCTGGGGACAAAGCAAACCTGAAATATCTACCCTCTGAAACTGAGGAACATGGGCAAGAGAGGCTAGCTCAGGTGGCAATCGTTAAGCAAAAACAAAACACAAAGGCGTGGAGACCTGGGGAAAAAGCAACCCTGAAATATCTACCCTCTGAAACTGAGGAAGATGGGCAAGAGAGGCTGGCTTCAGGTGGCAATCTTTAAGCAAAAGAAACACACAAGGGCGTGGAGGCCTGGGGAAAAAGCAACACGGAGAAATCCACCCTTTGAAACTGAGGGACATGGGCAAAAGAAGCTAGCTCAGGTTGCAACCTTTAAGCAGAAAAAAAACACAAGGGCGTGCAGACCTGGCAAAAAAGCAACAGTGAGAAATCTACCCTCTGAAACCGACGAAGATGGACAACAGAGGCTAGCTCAGGTGGCAATTTTTAAGCAGAAAAAAAAAAAGGAAGTGCGTGGAGACCTGGGGAAAAAGCAACACGGAGAAATCTACCCTCTAGAACTGAGAAAGAAGCGCAACAGAGGCTAGCTCAGGTGGCAATCTTTAAGCAAAAAAAATAAGATAAAAAAATACAATGGCGAGGAGACCCGGTGGAAAAGCAACCCTGGAAAAGGTACCCTCTGAAACTGAGGAAGCAGGGCAACAGTGCCTAGCTCAGGTGACAATCTTTAAGCAAAAGAAACACACAAGGGCGTGGGGAGCTGGCGAAAAGGCAACACTGAGAAATCCACCCTCTGAAACGGACGAAGATGGGCAACAGAGGCTAGCTCAGGTGGCAATCGTTAAGCAAAAGAAACACACAAGGGCGTGGAGACCTGGGGAAAAAGCAACACGGAGAAATCCACCCTCTGAAACTGAGGAAGATGGGCAAGAGAGGCTACCTCAGGTGGCAATCCTTAAGCAAAAACAAAGCACAAAGGCGTGGAGCCCTGGGGACAAAGCAACCCTGAAATATCTACCCTCTGAAACTGAGGAACATGGGCAAGAGAGGCTAGCTCAGGTGGCACTCGTTAAGCAAAAACAAAACACAAAGGCGTGGAGACCTGGGGAAAAAGCAACCCTGAAATATCTACCCTCTGAAACTGAGGAAGATGGGCAAGAGAGGCTGGCTTCAGGTGGCAAACGTTAAGCAAAAGAAACACACAAGGGCGTGGAGACCTGGGGAAACAGCAACACGGAGATATCGACCCTCTGAAACTCAGGAAGATGGGCAAGAGAGGCTAGCTCAGGTGGCAATCGTTAAGCAAAAACAAAACCCAAAGGCGTGGAGACCTGGGGAAAAAGCAACCCTGAAATATCTACCCTCTGAAACTGAGGAAGATGGGCAAGAGAGGCTGGCTTCAGGTGGCAATCTTTAAGCAAAAGAAACACACAAGGGCGTGGGGAGCTGGGGAAAAGGCAACACTGAGAAATCCACCCTCTGAAACGGACGAAGATGGGCAACAGAGGCTAGCTCAGGTGGCAATCGTTAAGCAAAAGAAACACACAAGGGCGTGGAGGCCTGGGGAAAAAGCAACACGGAGAAATCCACCCTCTGAAACTGAGGGACATGGGCAAAAGAAGCTAGCTCAGGTTGCAACCTTTAAGCAGAAAAAAAACACAAGGGCGTGCAGACCTGGCAAAAAAGCCACAGTGAGAAATCTACCCTCTGAAACCGACGAAGATGGACAACAGAGGCTAGCTCAGGTGGCAATTTTTAAGGAAAAATAAAAGGAAGTGCGTGGAGACCTGGGGAAAAAGCAACACGGAGAAATCTACCCTCTAGAACTGAGAAAGAAGCGCAACAGAGGCTAGCTCAGGTGGCAATCTTTAAGCAAAAAAAATAAGATAAAAAAATACAATGGCGAGGAGACCCGGTGAAAAAGCAACCCTGAAAAAGGTACCCTCTGAAACTGAGGAAGCAGGGCAACAGTGCCTAGCTCAGGTGACAATCTTTAAGCAAAAGAAACACACAAGGGCGTGGGGAGCTGGCGAAAAGGCAACACTGAGAAATCCACCCTCTGAAACGGACGAAGATGGGCAACAGAGGCTAGCTCAGGTGGCAATCTTTAAGCAAAAGAAACACACAAGGGCGTGGAGACCTGGGGAAAAAGCAACACGGAGAAATCCACCCTCTGAAACTGAGGAAGATGGGCAAGAGAGGCTACCTCAGGTGGCAATCCTTAAGCAAAAACAAAGCACAAAGGCGTGGAGCCCTGGGGACAAAGCAACCCTGAAATATCTACCCTCTGAAACTGAGGAACATGGGCAAGAGAGGCTAGCTCAGGTGGCAATCGTTAAGCAAAAACAAAACACAAAGGCGTGGAGACCTGGGGAAAAAGCAACCCTGAAATATCTACCCTCTGAAACTGAGGAAGATGGGCAAGAGAGGCTGGCTTCAGGTGGCAATCTTTAAGCAAAAGAAACACACAAGGGCGTGGAGGCCTGGGGAAAAAGCAACACGGAGAAATCCACCCTCTGAAACTGAGGGACATGGGCAAAAGAAGCTAGCTCAGGTTGCAACCTTTAAGCAGAAAAAAAACACAAGGGCGTGCAGACCTGGCAAAAAAGCCACAGTGAGAAATCTACCCTCTGAAACCGACGAAGATGGACAACAGAGGCTAGCTCAGGTGGCAATTTTTAAGCAGAAAAAAAAAAAGGAAGTGCGTGGAGACCTGGGGAAAAAGCAACACGGAGAAATCTACCCTCTAGAACTGAGAAAGAAGCGCAACAGAGGCTAGCTCAGGTGGCAATCTTTAAGCAAAAAAAATAAGATAAAAAAATACAATGGCGAGGAGACCCGGTGGAAAAGCAACCCTGGAAAAGGTACCCTCTGAAACTGAGGAAGCAGGGCAACAGTGCCTAGCTCAGGTGACAATCTTTAAGCAAAAGAAACACACAAGGGCGTGGGGAGCTGGCGAAAAGGCAACACTGAGAAATCCACCCTCTGAAACGGACGAAGATGGGCAACAGAGGCTAGCTCAGGTGGCAATCGTTAAGCAAAAGAAACACACAAGGGCGTGGAGACCTGGGGAAAAAGCAACACGGAGAAATCCACCCTCTGAAACTGAGGAAGATGGGCAAGAGAGGCTACCTCAGGTGGCAATCCTTAAGCAAAAACAAAGCACAAAGGCGTGGAGCCCTGGGGACAAAGCAACCCTGAAATATCTACCCTCTGAAACTGAGGAACATGGGCAAGAGAGGCTAGCTCAGGTGGCACTCGTTAAGCAAAAACAAAACACAAAGGCGTGGAGACCTGGGGAAAAAGCAACCCTGAAATATCTACCCTCTGAAACTGAGGAAGATGGGCAAGAGAGGCTGGCTTCAGGTGGCAAACGTTAAGCAAAAGAAACACACAAGGGCGTGGAGACCTGGGGAAACAGCAACACGGAGAAATCCACCCTCTGAAACTGAGGGACATGGGCAAAAGAAGCTAGCTCAGGTTGCAACCTTTAAGCAGAAAAAAAACACAAGGGCGTGCAGACCTGGCAAAAAAGCAACAGTGAGAAATCTACCCTCTGAAACCGACGAAGATGGACAACAGAGGCTAGCTCAGGTGGCAATTTTTAAGCAGAAAAAAAAAAAGGAAGTGCGTGGAGACCTGGGGAAAAAGCAACACGGAGAAATCTACCCTCTAGAACTGAGAAAGAAGCGCAACAGAGGCTAGCTCAGGTGGCAATCTTTAAGCAAAAAAAATAAGATAAAAAAATACAATGGCGAGGAGACCCGGTGGAAAAGCAACCCTGGAAAAGGTACCCTCTGAAACTGAGGAAGCAGGGCAACAGTGCCTAGCTCAGGTGACAATCTTTAAGCAAAAGAAACACACAAGGGCGTGGGGAGCTGGCGAAAAGGCAACACTGAGAAATCCACCCTCTGAAACGGACGAAGATGGGCAACAGAGGCTAGCTCAGGTGGCAATCGTTAAGCAAAAGAAACACACAAGGGCGTGGAGACCTGGGGAAAAAGCAACACGGAGAAATCCACCCTCTGAAACTGAGGAAGATGGGCAAGAGAGGCTACCTCAGGTGGCAATCCTTAAGCAAAAACAAAGCACAAAGGCGTGGAGCCCTGGGGACAAAGCAACCCTGAAATATCTACCCTCTGAAACTGAGGAACATGGGCAAGAGAGGCTAGCTCAGGTGGCACTCGTTAAGCAAAAACAAAACCCAAAGGCGTGGAGACCTGGGGAAAAAGCAACCCTGAAATATCTACCCTCTGAAACTGAGGAAGATGGGCAAGAGAGGCTGGCTTCAGGTGGCAATCTTTAAGCAAAAGAAACACACAAGGGCGTGGGGAGCTGGGGAAAAGGCAACACTGAGAAATCCACCCTCTGAAACTGAGGAACATGGGCAAAAGAAGCTAGCTCAGGTTGCAACCTTTAAGCAGAAAAAAAACACAAGGGCGTGCAGACCTGGCAAAAAAGCAACAGTGAGAAATCTACCCTCTGAAACCGACGAAGATGGACAACAGAGGCTAGCTCAGGTGGCAATTTTTAAGGAAAAATAAAAGGAAGTGCGTGGAGACCTGGGGAAAAAGCAACACGGAGAAATCTACCCTCTAGAACTGAGAAAGAAGCGCAACAGAGGCTAGCTCAGGTGGCAATCTTTAAGCAAAAAAAATAAAATAAAAAAATACAATGGCGAGGAGACCCGGTCAAAAAGCAACCCTGAAAAAGGTACCCTCTGAAACTGAGGAAGCAGGGCCACAGTGCCTAGCTCAGGTGACAATCTTTAAGCAAAAGAAACACACAAGGGCGTGGGGAGCTGGCGAAAAGGCAACACTGAGAAATCCACCCTCTGAAACGGAGGAAGATGGGCAACAGAGGCTACCTCAGGTGGCAATCGTTAAGCCAAAGAAACACACAAGGGTGTGGAGACCTGGGGAAAAAGCAACACGGAGAAATCCACCCTCTGAAACTGACGAACATGGGCAAAAGAAGCTAGCTCAGGTTGCAGCCTTCAAGCAGAAAAAAAAAAGACGCAAGGGCGTGGAGAGCTGGCGAAAAAGCAACACTGAGAAATCTACCCTCTGAAACCGAAGAAGATGGGCAACAGAGGCTAGCTCAGGTGGCAATCTTTAAGCAAAAAAATAAAAAATAAAAAAATACAATGGCGAGGAGACCCGGTCAAAAAGCAACCCTGAAAAAGGTACCCTCTGAAACTGAGGAAGCAGCGCAACAGTGCCTAGCTCAGGTGACAATCTTTAAGCAAAAAAAAAAAACAAAAAACAAAAAACAAAAAACAAAACCCACAATGGAGTGGAGACCCGGGGGAAATCAACACTGAAAAATACAAAAAGAATGTAAGACCAATAGACAGAGCAGGCACTTTCACCTGGGGTGGAGGAGGTACGCATGGATGACCGATAAGCGCATGAAAAGATGTGAGCTGTTCCCTGGAAAAGCAAGTGAGAAAATTAGAGGGAGACATTGTGGGGACACATGGGTGAGACTGCCTTCTTCCAAATACCGGAACAGGATCAAACTGCTAGTCAGGTCGCGGAGAAGCCAAGTCAGTCACTCACGCCTCACTGGTGGTGAAGGGAAACGGTATGGCCTCTGTGAAAAAGGGCGTGGCGGGTTCCAAAACTGACACGCCGCGGAAACAACCACCGAAAGTGGCAACCTACATAAGCCTTTGGTGTATCTTGCCTCCTAAGAGCGTCTGTATGTAGCTGGAGCCTTGGGTCATTAAGGCTTCCACAGTGATCTGTGGTGGGTGGGGGGGGGGGGGGGGCCTTGGGCCTTGGGGGTCTCCGCTGGACCTCCAGGAAGTCAGCTTTTGTGGAGTCCCGTGAGTCCTTCCAGGGAGGGAGGCATCCAACCCGAGGGTGGTCTGGAGGGCACCACTCCCACCACTCCCGGGGGCTGGGGCGGGGGGCGGGGTGGGGGCTGCGGCCACGTTCCTGTTCATTCACACAGAATCCGGGGCATGAATGTTCTTAGCAGCTCTGTTCCACACAGCCCCACACTGGAAACCACACAGACGTCCTGCGAGTCCCATCCCTTGCTCATGTCGCCGGGGCTCCGGAGGAGGGCCACTCTGTAAAAGCGGCCGCCAGATGGCGCCCAACGACCGGCGCGGAGGGGTCAGCGGGAGGGAACCGGGTCACCAGCCAGCGAGAGTGCACAGCCTGAGCCCACCGCCGGGTCAGGTCTCTCTCTGCCTCTGTCTCTGTCTCTGTCTCTCTCTGTCTCTGTCTCTGTCTCTGTCTCTCTCTGTCTCTCTCTCTCTCTCTTTCTCTCTGGGCCCGCTTGGGGCGGCCGGGAGGTCACCACGTGAGGCCCCAGGGTGTCCACCTCGGAGCTCCCAGGCAGCACAGGGCAACCCTGGGTGCAGAAGGAGGTGTTGGAAAATCGGCGGGGAGGGGGGTGGGGTGGGTGGGCTTGCCAGGAAGGGGACAGACTCCCCACGTGACTTCTGGGCCGGGCCGGGCGCGGGGCTGCCGGCTGGCTGACGCGGACAGAGGTGGAAAAGTCCCCGGAGATGCCACGGGGCAGGCCGGGGCTGCCGGCCCCCGCTTCCCGGAGCGGCCCGAGCACTTCCCGGGCTCCCGGGAGGACTTAGAAAATCACGGCGGGGTGGGGGGTGGGGGTCGCTGTCAAACCGAAACCATGCACGTCATCAGAGAAGGACCGTGACGACGGAGGAATTGTCCGCAGTCTGTCAGGAATTGTGTGCAGCCTGTCACTTCCGGCCCAGAGGGTCTCTCTAAGGCAGACGGACAGACAGAGCCCACAAGTCGTAGAGGAAAGGACCGAGCCGCTTGGCCGCGGAAAAGTTTACAACACAAAACAGGTCTCCCTCCGCACGGGGCCACAGCAAAGCCCAAAGACGACACACGGGGGGGAGCATGGGTGCAGATGCACGTGTGGTGATAAGAATATGGATTTCAGCAGGGCTTCCCGTCCTCATCAACAAGCAGAAGCACCCAAATGGTGGGGGTTGGGGGGCAGAGACCTCACAGCCATTCCCTCCACAAATCGAGTTCCCCGGGACATCCTCACAGCGCCGTGCTGTGAGTGTGTGTGGGTGTTTAAAATGGAGTAAATGTGGACGTGGAACTGCTCCGTGAAACCAAAATAACAACAGTCGTAGATCTTCTTTGGTCATTTAGAAAATTCTTTTTTTTTTTTTTTCCCCAGCGGTGCACGTATTTCCCTTCCAAAAAAGAAGAACGGGAAAGGAGATGTTAAAGGCAAGCAGAGAGAGGAAAACTGTTGCAAAACAAAAGCTGAGCTCCCGTCCGAGGGAGGCCTCCTCCATTGGAGGCCTAGGAAATCATTCTGACAAAATGGAGGATCTCTGTCTTTGGTGTCGATTCCCTCAGAGGTCAAGAGAAACCTTTTCCAATGTCTTTATCAGGAGGAGACTAGAAGTTAGAGAAAAGTATCCTTTCGGGAGTGAGAAAAACAAATTCTGATTTTGCATCAGCTTCCCTCCGATCTTGAAACTCATTGACTTGATTCCATTCTGTCGACGGAAATAATCCGGAACCAATCTATCCGTGAAAATCGGGGTGCGTTTATTCTGAGCTAAAATGTGAGGACTGTGGCCCGGGGCCTTTCTTCCCGAAGGAAGAGAGGGTGCCCGGGAAGTGGGGTGTACAGAGTGCTTCTAGACCCCCAGAGAGGACGTTTCACATAGGATCGAAAGGTCCCTTGGATGATAGTCGCGAGACTGCTCTGTCGGCACAGCGATCGACAGACACTGCTGGGTGGCAGGTCTGTTGTCTGGGCCTGGGTGGTCACAGGGGAGCCGGATGGTCAAAGGTGAGCGCAACCATCCGCTCCTAGCCTAAGGAAAGATGCCTCTCCTTAAGGAAAGGCCCGAGCACGGGGAAGCTGCTCCTTTCCCTTAAGGGCATTGGTTCTTGCCGTAGGAAATGTGTAAAGCGGATCTACGATGCGATGCGTGCTCGACGGCCACGTCAGGCCCTTTTCGAAAAACACTGTCAGGCCGAATTAGGCCGACACCCAATGGCTTCCTCATAGACTCCCATAGATCCTATCGCTCGCCATTTCTATCTGTCCACTCGTTCCAATTTTAGGCCACTTGACCACGAACAGGCCTTTTTCTCAGATTATTTTCCCCGTGAAACTTTGATCACCTTTTCACAGACAAAACGATCTTTACTTTTTAGGCCCTCTTGCCTGAAGGCAGCCATCTCACTTTCCTTGAACACAAAGATGTTTCCCATATTCACTTTTAGTGGCTTTTTGTTTTGTTTTGTTTTGTTTTGAGGACGATGAGCCCTGAGCTAACTGCTGCCAATCCTCCTCTTTTTGCCGAGGAAGGCTGGCCCTGAGCTAACCTCCGTGCCCATCTTCCTCTATTTCATATGTGGGACGCCTACCACCACGTGGCTCGCCCAGCGGTGCCACGTCCACCCCCGGGATCCGAACTGGCGAACCCCGGGCCGGCGAAGCGGAACAGGCACACTTAACCAGCGCGCCACCGGGCCGGCCTAGTGGCTTTCATCGCATTTGTTAAGTAGATTTTTTAACCCTCACGAACCTTAATTTTGGTGAAAACTAAGAAGCCAGCAATTAGGAACTGTCCTTCCCATGAGCATTCCGTCGCTTGGCCAATTTCTAAACACTTGGCCACTTTTAGAAACATGGGATTTCATAGGTTTATCTTTTCCTTCGCTTTATTTGATTTCATCTCACTTTAGTTTTTGGGTGAGGAAGATCGGCCCTCACAGAGCTAACGCCTGTTGCCAATCTTCCGTTTTTGTTTTCTTTTCCCCCCCTCCCGATTTTTCTCCCCCAATCCCCCCCATGACATAGTTGTCTATCTTAGTTGAGGGCCCTTCCAGTTGTGGCATGTGGGACGCCGCCTCCACACGGCCCGACGAGCGGTGCCGTGTCCGTGCCGTGCCCGGGATCTGAACCGGCAAAACCCTGGGCCGCCGAAGGGGAGCTTGTGAACTTAACCACTCGGCCACGGGGCCGCCCCCGTCCGTGGACTTTTTTATCACCTGATTTCACCTCGCAAAACTTCAAAGCTTCAAGTTATCAGAGAGGTTTGGGAAGTTGTTTTTATTAATTTAATTAATTTATTTTTCGAGGAAGACGAGCCCCGAGCTGACACCTGCTGCCAATTCTCCTCTTTTTGCCCCGGGAGAGTGGTCCCGAGCTAACATCCGTGCCCATCCCCCTCCCCTTGATAGGCGGGACGCTGACCACAGCGTGGCTCGCCAAGCGGCGCCACGTCCGCACCCTGGATCCGAACCTGCGAACCCCTGGCTGACAAAACGGAACGTGCGAACTTAACCGCTGTGCCGCCGGGCTGGCCCTTCGGGAAGTTATTTTCAGGACACGGGCCATAAACTAGAATCACCGCTACAGGTTTATCGGAGCGACATCAGCGTTCGTGGTGGATTGAGTCGTCCCCTCTGTCTCTCCCCTCCAGGGCACAACCAAAGGGACGTCTATCGACCCACCCACCAAGGATTCCCCCCCCCCCCCCCGCACGGCACAGCAGGATGCCTGAGAGATCCACGCAGCCCTACAGCGGCAAGTCACATTCGCACAGTCAAAATTCAATGGCAGAGACAAAACGTTAAGGTCAGTGAGAGGGAAGAGAATAACCGGCCCAGGAGCAACGGTGTGAAGAACACGGAGAAGACGGGTCCTAGACGCCGGGGTCCCCGGAGCAGCGATTTCATCAGAGGCCCGCAAACGTCCACGATCTCCACACCACGTTTATGGCCGACTGCGTGCGTGGGTCCTTTGGAATCGACCAGGCTACCGTCCGGGCCACTTTGGGACATCGTGTCCAGCTGCCCCGAGCGGTGGAGCTGTCGTTCAAGTGTAAGATGGGGCCCGTCCGGGGAGAGAATGGGGACGGGGAAAGGGAGGCCGCGGGAAGTCACAGAGTCTGAGGTGTTCGGGGGAGACTGACTCTTCTGAAGTGGAGGTGGTAGAAGGAGAGCAGCAGGATTTTTGGATTTTTGTTCCCTCTGTTAGGTATCTGGGTCCGGAGGAGAGTGGGGCGGGGGGGGGGGGGGCGGGTGGTGGTGGTGGTGGTGGGTGTGAGGCTGAGGCGGGGCTGGTGTTTCCTTTCCGAGTCAGGTGGAAGAGCTCCTCCAGTGGAGGTTTTTAGACAAGGGGTCTGGTCTGGCAGGATGGGAGGTTGCGGGTCGAGCCACAGGGGAATCTGTCGTAGCTCAGACTCGGGCCTTTGAAGAAATAGACAGAGAGAGGAGTTTTGCTCTGTCTGTCACCGCAGCCGGCACCTCAGGAGCAACAACAGGAGGCTTCCCGAATGAGTGAAGGGGCAGGAGCCAGCGTGCCCCGTGCCTCTCTCAGCCCTGCGCCGGCAGGGAAGGAAGCAGGCAGGCAGGCCTCAGGGCTACTCCCGTCCTACTGCCCGGTGGTCCCTGTCCCGGCCCCGCCCCCACTCTCCCCCTGACCCTCACCGCTCCCCAGCCCTCTTCTCAGCCAGAGAGGCGATGGGGGGGGGGGGCGGTGCGGTCCCAGAACAAGTTTCCTCTCATCCGCCATCATCTTGCCACCCTGACGACTTGGCCTGAGATCCGGCCTAGGCTGTACCCGTGTGTGGTTTTCCTGTGGACAAGGGGGCCGGTTCACCATTTCGGAAGAAACCCCTAGCCTTCCACTGCCGAGTCGCCAGCCTGGGAGGGGGGAGGGGGGAGGGGGGAGGGGAGGTCAGGCCCATTCATTCCGATGGGCCTGGCGTCAGGGCTTCATTCAAGTGCAGGAAGCTCTCTCCCATGGCCTCGGGCTTTTTTCCATTGAACGGCTTTCTTCAATTCCCCCACCCTTAGGCCGCAGTCCACCAAGGGCCGGGAGGCAGGGAGGGGAGATGTTGGGGCAGGGTGGCTGTCTGAGAAACTCGCCTCATCTGGGGCAGAAAGAGTGCCCCCCTCCTTTCTCTAACCCTACTAGACTGCTTGAGGATCACGGACGGTTTGGCTCATCGATGAGCCCTGCGTTATGGGCCCGGCAAGCAAACTCCTAACGGGCAACCCACCGCTCTAGGCGTGTGTGGGTTTTTTGATCTTTCACCTTCAAGTTCGCACGACATCGGTCCGTGTCCCCCGCCCCGGCTTCCCATGGGAAATCCTCCGTCTCTTTCCACAGACTCACTGGCGACTTCACACAGTGCCTGCCTCCTCCTCCTTAGGAAGGAAGGAAGGAAGGAAGGAAGGAAGGAAGGAAGGAAGGAAGGAAGGGGCTGACCCCGTGGCCGAGCGGTTGAGTTTGCACGCTCCGCTTCAGCGGCCCGGGGCTTGGAAGGTTCGGATCCTGGGCTCGGACACGGCACCGCTCATCAAACCACGCTGAGGTGGCGTCCCACACGGCAGAACCAGAGGGACCCTCAAAGAGAATATAGAACTAGGTACTGGGGTGCTCTGGGGAGAAGAAGAAGAAGGAGGAGGAATAAAAAGAAAAGAAAAGATTGGCAATGAGCTCGGGTGCCAGTCTTTAAAAAAAAAAAAAAAAAGAGGAAGAAAGATGGACAAACAGGAACGAATCCCACTGACGGCACCTCCAAATGGTGGGGGGCAGGGGGGTGGGGGGGTGGGGAGTGGCATCATCGGGCCAAGGGTGACTCTAAGCGTGATCCCGCGGTTGTGTTATTTGACATTTTATCGAATCGATTTATTATTTTATTTTTGAGGAAGATGAGCCCTGAGCGAACATCTGCCACCAATCCTCCTCTGTCGGCCGAGGAAGACTGGCCCTGAGCTGACATCCGTGCCCATCCCCCTCTACTTTCCAGGTGGGACGCCTGCCACAGCGTGGCTCGCCAAGCGGTGCCGGGTCCTGCGCCCGGGATCCGGACCGGCGAACCCGGGGCCGGCGGAGCAGAACGTGCGAACTTCACCGCCGCGCCAGAGGGCCGGCCCCCGGAGTTGTTTTGAAAATCCAGTAAGGGGCTGGCCCCGTGGCCGAGTGGTTAAGTTCGCGCGCTCCGCTGCAGGCAGCCCAGTGTTTCATCGGTTCGTTCGGATCCCGGGCGCGGACACGGCACTGCTCATCAAACCACGCTGAGGCGGCGTCCCACATACCACCGCTAGAAGGACCCACCGCGAAGAACACACAACTATGTACCGGGGGGCTTTGGGGAGAAAAAGGAAAGACAAAAAATAAAATCTTCCAAACTCCAATAAAACTTTGAGTGAAGACGACGAGGAGGATGCGAAACGTATCTCACGCCTCCGAGCCGAGCCGTCCGTTTAGGTTTAGGAAGGGGGACGAGGACCCTTTGTAAGCGACATCCCTTTTTAAGCACCATTCTAAACCACAGAACAGAACTCCCTCTCCTCGACCCGGAGCGAGGAGGTTCCTGGGTGTGTCAGAGAGGGTCACGTCCTCTGCAGCACGAACGAACCGCCAGGGTTCGGCCACGGGAAAGAATTTCTTCCTCTCCAGGGGGACTAAAAGTCACCGACGGCAGCGGGCGTAGGTGCTATCCTTCCCGTCCAGGAAAGGCAGGGAGAACTTCAGCCGTGAAGAGAAGGAGGTCTTCCTCACTCCCCGTTTTGGGAGGGCCCCTTTGGCAGGGGAGTTTTGTCTCCTGATTTCAAGTCAGGAAGAAAAGGGAGAGAGAGAGAGAGAGAGAGAGAGAGAGAGAGAGAGAGAGTGTGTCCTTCTCGTGCCAGGTCGGTCTGAGGGGGACCTCCTCTGGTTTCCTCCCTTCCCAGGGAACGCCGTTCGCTCCTTCTTCTAGAAAAAGCTCCCAAAGCACCACCGCCCAGGATGGTCGACCTACGCCCATCGTCCCTCCTTTCCCAATCATTTCTACCGCGACAGAGGGACAGAGGCCCCTGCCCCATCCCCATCCCCACCCCCACCCCCATCGCCTGCCTCCTTGATGGCCAAAGGAGCTGCCTCTGAGAATGGAACGGGGCTTGGAAACCTTCTAGAGGGGTGACTCTCACCTGCCTGCCTGCTGGGAAAAGCACCACGCTGTCCATCGGACTGCTCTTTTGGGCAAACGTAGGCGTGCCACATAGCGATCGACAGCTATGGCGGGGGGGGGGGGCGGGGTGGCGTGGTGGTGCCCAGGATCCACGACACGTGACGGCTGCGGAGCACGACAGCCCTAAGACCTTGAGGGAGACGGGGTGGCGCGTGAATCCTTTCGGAACGAGAACGACAGGAAACGTTGACGGGGACGTGTTCTCCTCTCGAGAACACACCAACGCCTCGCACGGTGTCTGACCCGGGGTGCCTCTGACTTTTGTCATCAGAGACGATCCTCTCGACCGCCCCTCACGCTTTGGGGAAAAGGGGAGAGGGACTCGGTAGCACGGGAAAAGCCATCCATCCGCCCTTCCTTTCCGTCTTCACGGCTCCTTCTCGTGGAAAACGAGGAAGCCGTCCGGAGGAACGGAACACTGACCCGGGCCAAAGCGTGGCCCAGCCTTAGCCTCCAAAACCTTCTGCTAAGTGAGAGGTGCCAGACATCCAAGGCGACCTACGTTGCGATTCCACACAGAGGAGAGAGCTAGAACGGTCCAACCCTAGAGGGCGACAGCAGATGGCGGCGGCGGCGGCGGCAGCAGCGGTGGTGGTGATCGTGGTGGGGCAGATCCGGGAGTGGGGCCGTTTTTTCTTTCGGGGGGAGGGGATGGAAACGGAAACCTTCTGGAAATAGATAGCCATGACGGATGCGCCACCTTGGGGAGAGAGACTCCCGAAGGCCACTGGCTTGTGTCCCGTGGAAAGGATGGATTCGGTGGGATGGGAATTCTACCTCCGTGTAGAGCGTGTGGTAAACCACGAGGTAGGTGGGTGGGTGGGTGGGTGGGTGGGTGGCCTCCCTGCCTCGCCTCCACCTAGACGTCCACACACAGAGACCGACGAGGGAGGGAGGGAGGGAGGGAGGGAGGGAGAGAGACAAGACGGACAGAGGCCGAGGCCGAGGCCGAGGCAGTGAGCGAGTAAGTGATCGACCCTGGCCATAGGGATTCCCCAGAGGGCGTCTCTTGGCTCCCCAAACGAAGAATGTGTGTGGAGATCGAGAAAGATCACCGACCTAGGAGAACCAGCAAGACTTCTTCACCCGCCAGAGAGCCGCTGGGCCCCTGCCGTCCCTGCCACCGCCACCCCTACCCCTCGCCTTTGGCAGCGACGCCAACGAAAGGCAGGCAGACGAGTGGGAGAGTCGTGTGGTGGTGTCCCCCAAGGAAGGTGGGTCCATGCCGACGAGCGGTCGTCGGCGTGTGGAAAAGCCAGAGGCGGGCTGACTAGAAGGAGGGCGTCCTGGAGGAAGGGACCAGGGTGTGAGGGAGAGAGGCCTGTTCCTCTTCCCCTGTCGGCCCCAAGTCAGGGGCCCAAAGGAGGAAAGCTGTCCGTTCCTTTCCGACTCGGACGGTTCGGGCGGAACCGACCGATCCCCGCGGCAGCGCAGTCGGGGCTTTCTGGACCAGAACCCCTCTCTCTGTCGCCTTTCGACCACACGCACGCTTTAGAGGCCAAGGGAAAATGGATCGGGTCTCTCTGTCTCTCTCCCTAGAAAACAAGGGGCCAGGGGCCGAGCCCGTGGACGAGCGGTCAAGTATGCGCCCCCCACCCCGGCCCCCGGCTTCGACGGCCCAGGTTTTCACCGGTTCGGATCCTGGGCGCAGCCCCAGACCCAGCATCGCCCTTCAAGCCACGCCGAGGCGGCGTCCCACATAGCAGAAACGCGAAAGACCTACCACTGGAACCTACAACTATGGACGGGACGGGACGGGACGGGGCGGGGCGGGGCGGGGCGGGGCGGGGGTGGGGGGGGCGGCTTTGGGGAGCAGGAAGAAAGAAAAAATAAAAGAAACACAAGGACGGTCATCGCGATAGTTCTTTCCACTTCCATCCATATGTTAACAGGACCCAAGTTTCCCGACCTCCATTTGGATGTATGTTAACTAAATGGAGAAGCTATTCAAAGGACTCCTCTAAAGAAGTCCACGTTCTTCTTTCTAAATGATAATGAAAATCATTGTCACCACCGCTCTTCCGACCCTCCATGTCCAGACGGCCTCCCGCCCCTCCCCTATCCCCAACTCCCGCCCCGCCCCGCGCCGACCCCCGACCCCGGCATTCTCCACGCCCACCTTTCCCTCTCCACTCCTACCCCCCCGTCCCCCGCCGCCCGGGACACCGCACCCCGCGCCCCCCCCCGCCCCAATCCAGGCCGGGCCACCTGGTCGACCTCCTCGAACACTATATAAGAGGATGCCGGGCAGCAGGTGGCGCCCGACAAGCGGCCTCCTCACAGGCCGGACGGATCAGCCTCGCGGGGGCGGGCGATGGGGAGGCGTTCGTCCAGGTCAGGTCAGGTCGGGGGAGGGAGGATGCCGCGCCGGCCGGCCTGGTGCGTGGCCTGGTCCCGATCCACCCCGCGTCTCGTTTCTCGGGCCGGGACGAGTACAGGCGGGGAGGCCGACTCGGTCACGGAAAGCGGCCTTGGGGAGGTTTTGGCGAACGTCCCTGTCCCAGGGCCGTCTGCCGACTAGGGGACGGAGTCCTCCTCCATGCTCCTTCTCGCCCCCAGTCGGGCGGGTTGTGGGTCGCGCGGTCGACTTGTCCATTTCCCCGGAGGCATCCTGCCTGCCGGGGCTCCCTCCCTCGGGCCGGTGCGAGCGGTCCTCGGGCGGCCCGGGAATTTGGGCCGCAGCGAACGAACGAACGAAGCCCGTCCCTCCTGCGTCGGCACCGATGAGACACAGCCCTGGTGGATGGAGCCGCTTTCCTCGGGTTTCCTTTTGCTTTCGGCCGCTGCTGCCACCAAACCTCCCTAAACGATAGGAATGAAAACGGGAACCGTTGGCATAATAAAAGCGTTTTGGTTGGCGTGTTTCTTGGCTTTTGGGGACTCGAGAGGTATGATGGATGATCTCCGATTGACGTTTGGAAGGTCTATTTCATCCCAGTCGCACGAACCCCGAAAACGTGGCGGCTGGACGAGGGAGGGAGGGAGGGAGGGAGGGAGGGAGGGAGGGAGGGAGGGAGGCCAACCACGGGATTTCCGCACGACCAGCTGATGGACACGAGCGCCCCGTGAGCCGGGCGGAGGGCAGCCGCCCGGGTCTCGCAGCTACGTGCCCGCGGAACCCTCGGGACTGCGAGAAGCCGGAGCGACCCGCAGCCATGTGGCGCTCGGCGCGGACATCTGGTCGACCCGCGCGCCACGGGACCCGGGGCCCGAGTCCGGGCCGGGCCGCCGGTCGACCCGGCAGGGCGGCTGCCCCGGGGGCCTCGCGGCTGCTCGTCCGCAGCCTCCAGGGAGCCCTCGGGGCTCCGAGAAGGCCGAGCGCCCCGCGGCCCCACGGCCCCGCGGCGCTCGGCGCGGACATCTGGTCGACCCGCGCGCCGCCGGACCCCGTGGCTACGAGTCCGCGGGGCCTTCG
>NC_091813.1:732500-750330 GCF_041296235.1 Equus asinus | reverse complement strand
AAGAGAGGCTAGCTCAGGTGGCACTCGTTAAGCAAAAACAAAACCCAAAGGCGTGGAGACCTGGGGAAAAAGCAACCCTGAAATATCTACCCTCTGAAACTGAGGAAGATGGGCAAGAGAGGCTGGCTTCAGGTGGCAATCTTTAAGCAAAAGAAACACACAAGGGCGTGGGGAGCTGGGGAAAAGGCAACACTGAGAAATCCACCCTCTGAAACGGACGAAGATGGGCAACAGAGGCTAGCTCAGGTGGCAATCGTTAAGCAAAAGAAACACACAAGGGCGTGGAGGCCTGGGGAAAAAGCAACACGGAGAAATCCACCCTCTGAAACTGAGGAACATGGGCAAAAGAAGCTAGCTCAGGTTGCAACCTTTAAGCAGAAAAAAAACACAAGGGCGTGCAGACCTGGCAAAAAAGCAACAGTGAGAAATCTACCCTCTGAAACCGACGAAGATGGACAACAGAGGCTAGCTCAGGTGGCAATTTTTAAGGAAAAATAAAAGGAAGTGCGTGGAGACCTGGGGAAAAAGCAACACGGAGAAATCTACCCTCTAGAACTGAGAAAGAAGCGCAACAGAGGCTAGCTCAGGTGGCAATCTTTAAGCAAAAAAAATAAAATAAAAAAATACAATGGCGAGGAGACCCGGTCAAAAAGCAACCCTGAAAAAGGTACCCTCTGAAACTGAGGAAGCAGGGCAACAGTGCCTAGCTCAGGTGACAATCTTTAAGCAAAAGAAACACACAAGGGCGTGGGGAGCTGGCGAAAAGGCAACACTGAGAAATCCACCCTCTGAAACGGACGAAGATGGGCAACAGAGGCTAGCTCAGGTGGCAATCTTTAAGCAAAAGAAACACACAAGGGCGTGGAGACCTGGGGAAAAAGCAACACGGAGAAATCCACCCTCTGAAACTGAGGAAGATGGGCAAGAGAGGCTACCTCAGGTGGCAATCCTTAAGCAAAAACAAAGCACAAAGGCGTGGAGCCCTGGGGACAAAGCAACCCTGAAATATCTACCCTCTGAAACTGAGGAACATGGGCAAGAGAGGCTAGCTCAGGTGGCACTCGTTAAGCAAAAACAAAACCCAAAGGCGTGGAGACCTGGGGAAAAAGCAACCCTGAAATATCTACCCTCTGAAACTGAGGAAGATGGGCAAGAGAGGCTGGCTTCAGGTGGCAATCTTTAAGCAAAAGAAACACACAAGGGCGTGGGGAGCTGGGGAAAAGGCAACACTGAGAAATCCACCCTCTGAACGGACGAAGATGGGCAACAGAGGCTAGCTCAGGTGGCAATCGTTAAGCAAAAGAAACACACAAGGCGTGGAGGCCTGGGGAAAAAGCAACACGGAGAAATCCACCCTCTGAAACTGAGGAACATGGCAAAAGAAGCTAGCTCAGGTTGCAACCTTTAAGCAGAAAAAAAACACAAGGGCGTGCAGACCTGGCAAAAAAGCAACAGTGAGAAATCTACCCTCTGAAACCGACGAAGATGGACAACAGAGGCTAGCTCAGGTGGCAATTTTTAAGGAAAAATAAAAGGAAGTGCGTGGAGACCTGGGGAAAAAGCAACACGGAGAAATCTACCCTCTAGAACTGAGAAAGAAGCGCAACAGAGGCTAGCTCAGGTGGCAATCTTTAAGCAAAAAAAATAAAATAAAAAAATACAATGGCGAGGAGACCCGGTCAAAAAGCAACCCTGAAAAAGGTACCCTCTGAAACTGAGGAAGCAGGGCAACAGTGCCTAGCTCAGGTGACAATCTTTAAGCAAAAGAAACACACAAGGGCGTGGGGAGCTGGCGAAAAGGCAACACTGAGAAATCCACCCTCTGAAACGGACGAAGATGGCAACAGAGGCTAGCTCAGGTGGCAATCTTTAAGCAAAAGAAACACACAAGGGCGTGGAGACCTGGGGAAAAAGCAACACGGAGAAATCCACCCTCTGAAACTGAGGAAGATGGGCAAGAGAGGCTACCTCAGGTGGCAATCCTTAAGCAAAAACAAAGCACAAAGGCGTGGAGCCCTGGGGACAAAGCAACCCTGAAATATCTACCCTCTGAAACTGAGGAACATGGGCAAGAGAGGCTAGCTCAGGTGGCACTCGTTAAGCAAAAACAAAACCCAAAGGCGTGGAGACCTGGGGAAAAAGCAACCCTGAAATATCTACCCTCTGAAACTGAGGAAGATGGGCAAGAGAGGCTGGCTTCAGGTGGCAATCTTTAAGCAAAAGAAACACACAAGGGCGTGGGGAGCTGGGGAAAAGGCAACACTGAGAAATCCACCCTCTGAAACTGAGGAACATGGGCAAAAGAAGCTAGCTCAGGTTGCAACCTTTAAGCAGGAAAAAAACACAAGGGCGTGCAGACCTGGCAAAAAAGCAACAGTGAGAAATCTACCCTCTGAAACCGACGAAGATGGACAACAGAGGCTAGCTCAGGTGGCAATTTTTAAGGAAAAATAAAAGGAAGTGCGTGGAGACCTGGGGAAAAAGCAACACGGAGAAATCTACCCTCTAGAACTGAGAAAGAAGCGCAACAGAGGCTAGCTCAGGTGGCAATCTTTAAGCAAAAAAAATAAAATAAAAAAATACAATGGCGAGGAGACCCGGTCAAAAAGCAACCCTGAAAAAGGTACCCTCTGAAACTGAGGAAGCAGGGCAACAGTGCCTAGCTCAGGTGACAATCTTTAAGCAAAAGAAACACACAAGGGCGTGGGGAGCTGGCGAAAAGGCAACACTGAGAAATCCACCCTCTGAAACGGACGAAGATGGGCAACAGAGGCTAGCTCAGGTGGCAATCTTTAAGCAAAAGAAACACACAAGGGCGTGGAGACCTGGGGAAAAAGCAACACGGAGAAATCCACCCTCTGAAACTGAGGAAGATGGGCAAGAGAGGCTACCTCAGGTGGCAATCCTTAAGCAAAAACAAAGCACAAAGGCGTGGAGCCCTGGGGACAAAGCAACCCTGAAATATCTACCCTCTGAAACTGAGGAACATGGGCAAGAGAGGCTAGCTCAGGTGGCACTCGTTAAGCAAAAACAAAACCCAAAGGCGTGGAGACCTGGGGAAAAAGCAACCCTGAAATATCTACCCCTCTGAAACTGAGGAAGATGGGCAAGAGAGGCTGGCTTCAGGTGGCAATCTTTAAGCAAAAGAAACACACAAGGGCGTGGGGAGCTGGGGAAAAGGCAACACTGAGAAATCCACCCTCTGAAACTGAGGAACATGGGCAAAAGAAGCTAGCTCAGGTTGCAACCTTTAAGCAGAAAAAAAACACAAGGGCGTGCAGACCTGGCAAAAAAGCAACAGTGAGAAATCTACCCTCTGAAACCGACGAAGATGGACAACAGAGGCTAGCTCAGGTGGCAATTTTTAAGGAAAAATAAAAGGAAGTGCGTGGAGACCTGGGGAAAAAGCAACACGGAGAAATCTACCCTCTAGAACTGAGAAAGAAGCGCAACAGAGGCTAGCTCAGGTGGCAATCTTTAAGCAAAAAAAATAAAATAAAAAAATACAATGGCGAGGAGACCCGGTCAAAAAGCAACCCTGAAAAAGGTACCCTCTGAAACTGAGGAAGCAGGGCAAACAGTGCCTAGCTCAGGTGACAATCTTTAAGCAAAAGAAACACACAAGGGCGTGGGGAGCTGGCGAAAAGGCAACACTGAGAAATCCACCCTCTGAAACGGACGAAGATGGGCAACAGAGGCTAGCTCAGGTGGCAATCTTTAAGCAAAAGAAACACACAAGGGCGTGGAGACCTGGGGAAAAAGCAACACGGAGAAATCCACCCTCTGAAACTGAGGAAGATGGGCAAGAGAGGCTACCTCAGGTGGCAATCCTTAAGCAAAAACAAAGCACAAAGGCGTGGAGCCCTGGGGACAAAGCAACCCTGAAATATCTACCCTCTGAAACTGAGGAACATGGGCAAGAGAGGCTAGCTCAGGTGGCAATCGTTAAGCAAAAACAAAGCACAAAGGCGTGGAGACCTGGGGAAAAAGCAACCCTGAAATATCTACCCTCTGAAACTGAGGAAGATGGGCAAGAGAGGCTGGCTTCAGGTGGCAATCTTTAAGCAAAAGAAACACACAAGGGCGTGGGGAGCTGGTGAAAAGGCAACACTGAGAAATCCACCCTCTGAAACGGACGAAGATGGCAACAGAGGCTAGCTCAGGTGGCAATCGTTAAGCAAAAGAAACACACAAGGGCGTGGAGGCCTGGGGAAAAAGCAACACGGAGAAATCCACCCTCTGAAACTGAGGAACATGGGCAAAAGAAGCTAGCTCAGGTTGCAACCTTTAAGCAGAAAAAAAACACAAGGGCGTGCAGACCTGGCAAAAAAGCAACAGTGAGAAATCTACCCTCTGAAACCGACGAAGATGGACAACAGAGGCTAGCTCAGGTGGCAATTTTTAAGGAAAAATAAAAGGAAGTGCGTGGAGACCTGGGGAAAAAGCAACACGGAGAAATCTACCCTCTAGAACTGAGAAAGAAGCGCAACAGAGGCTAGCTCAGGTGGCAATCTTTAAGCAAAAAAAATAAAATAAAAAAATACAATGGCGAGGAGACCCGGTCAAAAAGCAACCCTGAAAAAGGTACCCTCTGAAACTGAGGAAGCAGGGCAACAGTGCCTAGCTCAGGTGACAATCTTTAAGCAAAAGAAACACACAAGGGCGTGGGGAGCTGGCGAAAAGGCAACACTGAGAAATCCACCCTCTGAAACGGACGAAGATGGGCAACAGAGGCTAGCTCAGGTGGCAATCTTTAAGCAAAAGAAACACACAAGGGCGTGGAGACCTGGGGAAAAAGCAACACGGAGAAATCCACCCTCTGAAACTGAGGAAGATGGGCAAGAGAGGCTACCTCAGGTGGCAATCCTTAAGCAAAAACAAAGCACAAAGGCGTGGAGCCCTGGGGACAAAGCAACCCTGAAATATCTACCCTCTGAAACTGAGGAACATGGGCAAGAGAGGCTAGCTCAGGTGGCACTCGTTAAGCAAAAACAAAACCCAAAGGCGTGGAGACCTGGGGAAAAAGCAACCCTGAAATATCTACCCTCTGAAACTGAGGAAGATGGGCAAGAGAGGCTGGCTTCAGGTGGCAATCTTTAAGCAAAAGAAACACACAAGGGCGTGGGGAGCTGGGGAAAAGGCAACACTGAGAAATCCACCCTCTGAAACTGAGGAACATGGGCAAAAGAAGCTAGCTCAGGTTGCAACCTTTAAGCAGAAAAAAAACACAAGGGCGTGCAGACCTGGCAAAAAAGCAACAGTGAGAAATCTACCCTCTGAAACCGACGAAGATGGACAACAGAGGCTAGCTCAGGTGGCAATTTTTAAGGAAAAATAAAAGGAAGTGCGTGGAGACCTGGGGAAAAAGCAACACGGAGAAATCTACCCTCTAGAACTGAGAAAGAAGCGCAACAGAGGCTAGCTCAGGTGGCAATCTTTAAGCAAAAAAAATAAAATAAAAAAATACAATGGCGAGGAGACCCGGTCAAAAAGCAACCCTGAAAAAGGTACCCTCTGAAACTGAGGAAGCAGGGCCACAGTGCCTAGCTCAGGTGACAATCTTTAAGCAAAAGAAACACACAAGGGCGTGGGGAGCTGGCGAAAAGGCAACACTGAGAAATCCACCCTCTGAAACGGAGGAAGATGGGCAACAGAGGCTACCTCAGGTGGCAATCGTTAAGCCAAAGAAACACACAAGGGTGTGGAGACCTGGGGAAAAAGCAACACGGAGAAATCCACCCTCTGAAACTGACGAACATGGGCAAAAGAAGCTAGCTCAGGTTGCAGCCTTCAAGCAGAAAAAAAAAAGACGCAAGGGCGTGGAGAGCTGGCGAAAAAGCAACACTGAGAAATCTACCCTCTGAAACCGAAGAAGATGGGCAACAGAGGCTAGCTCAGGTGGCAATCTTTAAGCAAAAAAATAAAAAATAAAAAAATACAATGGCGAGGAGACCCGGTCAAAAAGCAACCCTGAAAAAGGTACCCTCTGAAACTGAGGAAGCAGCGCAACAGTGCCTAGCTCAGGTGACAATCTTTAAGCAAAAAAAAAAAACAAAAAACAAAAAACAAAAAACAAAACCCACAATGGAGTGGAGACCCGGGGGAAATCAACACTGAAAAATACAAAAAGAATGTAAGACCAATAGACAGAGCAGGCACTTTCACCTGGGGTGGAGGAGGTACGCATGGATGACCGATAAGCGCATGAAAAGATGTGAGCTGTTCCCTGGAAAAGCAAGTGAGAAAATTAGAGGGAGACATTGTGGGGACACATGGGTGAGACTGCCTTCTTCCAAATACCGGAACAGGATCAAACTGCTAGTCAGGTCGCGGAGAAGCCAAGTCAGTCACTCACGCCTCACTGGTGGTGAAGGGAAACGGTATGGCCTCTGTGAAAAAGGGCGTGGCGGGTTCCAAAACTGACACGCCGCGGAAACAACCACCGAAAGTGGCAACCTACATAAGCCTTTGGTGTATCTTGCCTCCTAAGAGCGTCTGTATGTAGCTGGAGCCTTGGGTCATTAAGGCTTCCACAGTGATCTGTGGTGGGTGGGGGGGGGGGGGGCCTTGGGCCTTGGGGGTCTCCGCTGGACCTCCAGGAAGTCAGCTTTTGTGGAGTCCCGTGAGTCCTTCCAGGGAGGGAGGCATCCAACCCGAGGGTGGTCTGGAGGGCACCACTCCCACCACTCCCGGGGGCTGGGGCGGGGGGCGGGGTGGGGGCTGCGGCCACGTTCCTGTTCATTCACACAGAATCCGGGGCATGAATGTTCTTAGCAGCTCTGTTCCACACAGCCCCACACTGGAAACCACACAGACGTCCTGCGAGTCCCATCCCTTGCTCATGTCGCCGGGGCTCCGGAGGAGGGCCACTCTGTAAAAGCGGCCGCCAGATGGCGCCCAACGACCGGCGCGGAGGGGTCAGCGGGAGGGAACCGGGTCACCAGCCAGCGAGAGTGCACAGCCTGAGCCCACCGCCGGGTCAGGTCTCTCTCTGCCTCTGTCTCTGTCTCTGTCTCTCTCTGTCTCTGTCTCTGTCTCTGTCTCTCTCTGTCTCTCTCTCTCTCTCTTTCTCTCTGGGCCCGCTTGGGGCGGCCGGGAGGTCACCACGTGAGGCCCCAGGGTGTCCACCTCGGAGCTCCCAGGCAGCACAGGGCAACCCTGGGTGCAGAAGGAGGTGTTGGAAAATCGGCGGGGAGGGGGGTGGGGTGGGTGGGCTTGCCAGGAAGGGGACAGACTCCCCACGTGACTTCTGGGCCGGGCCGGGCGCGGGGCTGCCGGCTGGCTGACGCGGACAGAGGTGGAAAAGTCCCCGGAGATGCCACGGGGCAGGCCGGGGCTGCCGGCCCCCGCTTCCCGGAGCGGCCCGAGCACTTCCCGGGCTCCCGGGAGGACTTAGAAAATCACGGCGGGGTGGGGGGTGGGGGTCGCTGTCAAACCGAAACCATGCACGTCATCAGAGAAGGACCGTGACGACGGAGGAATTGTCCGCAGTCTGTCAGGAATTGTGTGCAGCCTGTCACTTCCGGCCCAGAGGGTCTCTCTAAGGCAGACGGACAGACAGAGCCCACAAGTCGTAGAGGAAAGGACCGAGCCGCTTGGCCGCGGAAAAGTTTACAACACAAAACAGGTCTCCCTCCGCACGGGGCCACAGCAAAGCCCAAAGACGACACACGGGGGGGAGCATGGGTGCAGATGCACGTGTGGTGATAAGAATATGGATTTCAGCAGGGCTTCCCGTCCTCATCAACAAGCAGAAGCACCCAAATGGTGGGGGTTGGGGGGCAGAGACCTCACAGCCATTCCCTCCACAAATCGAGTTCCCCGGGACATCCTCACAGCGCCGTGCTGTGAGTGTGTGTGGGTGTTTAAAATGGAGTAAATGTGGACGTGGAACTGCTCCGTGAAACCAAAATAACAACAGTCGTAGATCTTCTTTGGTCATTTAGAAAATTCTTTTTTTTTTTTTTTCCCCAGCGGTGCACGTATTTCCCTTCCAAAAAAGAAGAACGGGAAAGGAGATGTTAAAGGCAAGCAGAGAGAGGAAAACTGTTGCAAAACAAAAGCTGAGCTCCCGTCCGAGGGAGGCCTCCTCCATTGGAGGCCTAGGAAATCATTCTGACAAAATGGAGGATCTCTGTCTTTGGTGTCGATTCCCTCAGAGGTCAAGAGAAACCTTTTCCAATGTCTTTATCAGGAGGAGACTAGAAGTTAGAGAAAAGTATCCTTTCGGGAGTGAGAAAAACAAATTCTGATTTTGCATCAGCTTCCCTCCGATCTTGAAACTCATTGACTTGATTCCATTCTGTCGACGGAAATAATCCGGAACCAATCTATCCGTGAAAATCGGGGTGCGTTTATTCTGAGCTAAAATGTGAGGACTGTGGCCCGGGGCCTTTCTTCCCGAAGGAAGAGAGGGTGCCCGGGAAGTGGGGTGTACAGAGTGCTTCTAGACCCCCAGAGAGGACGTTTCACATAGGATCGAAAGGTCCCTTGGATGATAGTCGCGAGACTGCTCTGTCGGCACAGCGATCGACAGACACTGCTGGGTGGCAGGTCTGTTGTCTGGGCCTGGGTGGTCACAGGGGAGCCGGATGGTCAAAGGTGAGCGCAACCATCCGCTCCTAGCCTAAGGAAAGATGCCTCTCCTTAAGGAAAGGCCCGAGCACGGGGAAGCTGCTCCTTTCCCTTAAGGGCATTGGTTCTTGCCGTAGGAAATGTGTAAAGCGGATCTACGATGCGATGCGTGCTCGACGGCCACGTCAGGCCCTTTTCGAAAAACACTGTCAGGCCGAATTAGGCCGACACCCAATGGCTTCCTCATAGACTCCCATAGATCCTATCGCTCGCCATTTCTATCTGTCCACTCGTTCCAATTTTAGGCCACTTGACCACGAACAGGCCTTTTTCTCAGATTATTTTCCCCGTGAAACTTTGATCACCTTTTCACAGACAAAACGATCTTTACTTTTTAGGCCCTCTTGCCTGAAGGCAGCCATCTCACTTTCCTTGAACACAAAGATGTTTCCCATATTCACTTTTAGTGGCTTTTTGTTTTGTTTTGTTTTGTTTTGAGGACGATGAGCCCTGAGCTAACTGCTGCCAATCCTCCTCTTTTTGCCGAGGAAGGCTGGCCCTGAGCTAACCTCCGTGCCCATCTTCCTCTATTTCATATGTGGGACGCCTACCACCACGTGGCTCGCCCAGCGGTGCCACGTCCACCCCCGGGATCCGAACTGGCGAACCCCGGGCCGGCGAAGCGGAACAGGCACACTTAACCAGCGCGCCACCGGGCCGGCCTAGTGGCTTTCATCGCATTTGTTAAGTAGATTTTTTAACCCTCACGAACCTTAATTTTGGTGAAAACTAAGAAGCCAGCAATTAGGAACTGTCCTTCCCATGAGCATTCCGTCGCTTGGCCAATTTCTAAACACTTGGCCACTTTTAGAAACATGGGATTTCATAGGTTTATCTTTTCCTTCGCTTTATTTGATTTCATCTCACTTTAGTTTTTGGGTGAGGAAGATCGGCCCTCACAGAGCTAACGCCTGTTGCCAATCTTCCGTTTTTGTTTTCTTTTCCCCCCCTCCCGATTTTTCTCCCCCAATCCCCCCCATGACATAGTTGTCTATCTTAGTTGAGGGCCCTTCCAGTTGTGGCATGTGGGACGCCGCCTCCACACGGCCCGACGAGCGGTGCCGTGTCCGTGCCGTGCCCGGGATCTGAACCGGCAAAACCCTGGGCCGCCGAAGGGGAGCTTGTGAACTTAACCACTCGGCCACGGGGCCGCCCCCGTCCGTGGACTTTTTTATCACCTGATTTCACCTCGCAAAACTTCAAAGCTTCAAGTTATCAGAGAGGTTTGGGAAGTTGTTTTTATTAATTTAATTAATTTATTTTTCGAGGAAGACGAGCCCCGAGCTGACACCTGCTGCCAATTCTCCTCTTTTTGCCCCGGGAGAGTGGTCCCGAGCTAACATCCGTGCCCATCCCCCTCCCCTTGATAGGCGGGACGCTGACCACAGCGTGGCTCGCCAAGCGGCGCCACGTCCGCACCCTGGATCCGAACCTGCGAACCCCTGGCTGACAAAACGGAACGTGCGAACTTAACCGCTGTGCCGCCGGGCTGGCCCTTCGGGAAGTTATTTTCAGGACACGGGCCATAAACTAGAATCACCGCTACAGGTTTATCGGAGCGACATCAGCGTTCGTGGTGGATTGAGTCGTCCCCTCTGTCTCTCCCCTCCAGGGCACAACCAAAGGGACGTCTATCGACCCACCCACCAAGGATTCCCCCCCCCCCCCCCCGCACGGCACAGCAGGATGCCTGAGAGATCCACGCAGCCCTACAGCGGCAAGTCACATTCGCACAGTCAAAATTCAATGGCAGAGACAAAACGTTAAGGTCAGTGAGAGGGAAGAGAATAACCGGCCCAGGAGCAACGGTGTGAAGAACACGGAGAAGACGGGTCCTAGACGCCGGGGTCCCCGGAGCAGCGATTTCATCAGAGGCCCGCAAACGTCCACGATCTCCACACCACGTTTATGGCCGACTGCGTGCGTGGGTCCTTTGGAATCGACCAGGCTACCGTCCGGGCCACTTTGGGACATCGTGTCCAGCTGCCCCGAGCGGTGGAGCTGTCGTTCAAGTGTAAGATGGGGCCCGTCCGGGGAGAGAATGGGGACGGGGAAAGGGAGGCCGCGGGAAGTCACAGAGTCTGAGGTGTTCGGGGGAGACTGACTCTTCTGAAGTGGAGGTGGTAGAAGGAGAGCAGCAGGATTTTTGGATTTTTGTTCCCTCTGTTAGGTATCTGGGTCCGGAGGAGAGTGGGGCGGGGGGGGGGGGGGCGGGTGGTGGTGGTGGTGGTGGGTGTGAGGCTGAGGCGGGGCTGGTGTTTCCTTTCCGAGTCAGGTGGAAGAGCTCCTCCAGTGGAGGTTTTTAGACAAGGGGTCTGGTCTGGCAGGATGGGAGGTTGCGGGTCGAGCCACAGGGGAATCTGTCGTAGCTCAGACTCGGGCCTTTGAAGAAATAGACAGAGAGAGGAGTTTTGCTCTGTCTGTCACCGCAGCCGGCACCTCAGGAGCAACAACAGGAGGCTTCCCGAATGAGTGAAGGGGCAGGAGCCAGCGTGCCCCGTGCCTCTCTCAGCCCTGCGCCGGCAGGGAAGGAAGCAGGCAGGCAGGCCTCAGGGCTACTCCCGTCCTACTGCCCGGTGGTCCCTGTCCCGGCCCCGCCCCCACTCTCCCCCTGACCCTCACCGCTCCCCAGCCCTCTTCTCAGCCAGAGAGGCGATGGGGGGGGGGGGCGGTGCGGTCCCAGAACAAGTTTCCTCTCATCCGCCATCATCTTGCCACCCTGACGACTTGGCCTGAGATCCGGCCTAGGCTGTACCCGTGTGTGGTTTTCCTGTGGACAAGGGGGCCGGTTCACCATTTCGGAAGAAACCCCTAGCCTTCCACTGCCGAGTCGCCAGCCTGGGAGGGGGGAGGGGGGAGGGGGGAGGGGAGGTCAGGCCCATTCATTCCGATGGGCCTGGCGTCAGGGCTTCATTCAAGTGCAGGAAGCTCTCTCCCATGGCCTCGGGCTTTTTTCCATTGAACGGCTTTCTTCAATTCCCCCACCCTTAGGCCGCAGTCCACCAAGGGCCGGGAGGCAGGGAGGGGAGATGTTGGGGCAGGGTGGCTGTCTGAGAAACTCGCCTCATCTGGGGCAGAAAGAGTGCCCCCCTCCTTTCTCTAACCCTACTAGACTGCTTGAGGATCACGGACGGTTTGGCTCATCGATGAGCCCTGCGTTATGGGCCCGGCAAGCAAACTCCTAACGGGCAACCCACCGCTCTAGGCGTGTGTGGGTTTTTTGATCTTTCACCTTCAAGTTCGCACGACATCGGTCCGTGTCCCCCGCCCCGGCTTCCCATGGGAAATCCTCCGTCTCTTTCCACAGACTCACTGGCGACTTCACACAGTGCCTGCCTCCTCCTCCTTAGGAAGGAAGGAAGGAAGGAAGGAAGGAAGGAAGGAAGGAAGGAAGGAAGGGGCTGACCCCGTGGCCGAGCGGTTGAGTTTGCACGCTCCGCTTCAGCGGCCCGGGGCTTGGAAGGTTCGGATCCTGGGCTCGGACACGGCACCGCTCATCAAACCACGCTGAGGTGGCGTCCCACACGGCAGAACCAGAGGGACCCTCAAAGAGAATATAGAACTAGGTACTGGGGTGCTCTGGGGAGAAGAAGAAGAAGGAGGAGGAATAAAAAGAAAAGAAAAGATTGGCAATGAGCTCGGGTGCCAGTCTTTAAAAAAAAAAAAAAAAAGAGGAAGAAAGATGGACAAACAGGAACGAATCCCACTGACGGCACCTCCAAATGGTGGGGGGCAGGGGGGTGGGGGGGTGGGGAGTGGCATCATCGGGCCAAGGGTGACTCTAAGCGTGATCCCGCGGTTGTGTTATTTGACATTTTATCGAATCGATTTATTATTTTATTTTTGAGGAAGATGAGCCCTGAGCGAACATCTGCCACCAATCCTCCTCTGTCGGCCGAGGAAGACTGGCCCTGAGCTGACATCCGTGCCCATCCCCCTCTACTTTCCAGGTGGGACGCCTGCCACAGCGTGGCTCGCCAAGCGGTGCCGGGTCCTGCGCCCGGGATCCGGACCGGCGAACCCGGGGCCGGCGGAGCAGAACGTGCGAACTTCACCGCCGCGCCAGAGGGCCGGCCCCCGGAGTTGTTTTGAAAATCCAGTAAGGGGCTGGCCCCGTGGCCGAGTGGTTAAGTTCGCGCGCTCCGCTGCAGGCAGCCCAGTGTTTCATCGGTTCGTTCGGATCCCGGGCGCGGACACGGCACTGCTCATCAAACCACGCTGAGGCGGCGTCCCACATACCACCGCTAGAAGGACCCACCGCGAAGAACACACAACTATGTACCGGGGGGCTTTGGGGAGAAAAAGGAAAGACAAAAAATAAAATCTTCCAAACTCCAATAAAACTTTGAGTGAAGACGACGAGGAGGATGCGAAACGTATCTCACGCCTCCGAGCCGAGCCGTCCGTTTAGGTTTAGGAAGGGGGACGAGGACCCTTTGTAAGCGACATCCCTTTTTAAGCACCATTCTAAACCACAGAACAGAACTCCCTCTCCTCGACCCGGAGCGAGGAGGTTCCTGGGTGTGTCAGAGAGGGTCACGTCCTCTGCAGCACGAACGAACCGCCAGGGTTCGGCCACGGGAAAGAATTTCTTCCTCTCCAGGGGGACTAAAAGTCACCGACGGCAGCGGGCGTAGGTGCTATCCTTCCCGTCCAGGAAAGGCAGGGAGAACTTCAGCCGTGAAGAGAAGGAGGTCTTCCTCACTCCCCGTTTTGGGAGGGCCCCTTTGGCAGGGGAGTTTTGTCTCCTGATTTCAAGTCAGGAAGAAAAGGGAGAGAGAGAGAGAGAGAGAGAGAGAGAGAGAGAGAGAGTGTGTCCTTCTCGTGCCAGGTCGGTCTGAGGGGGACCTCCTCTGGTTTCCTCCCTTCCCAGGGAACGCCGTTCGCTCCTTCTTCTAGAAAAAGCTCCCAAAGCACCACCGCCCAGGATGGTCGACCTACGCCCATCGTCCCTCCTTTCCCAATCATTTCTACCGCGACAGAGGGACAGAGGCCCCTGCCCCATCCCCATCCCCACCCCCACCCCCATCGCCTGCCTCCTTGATGGCCAAAGGAGCTGCCTCTGAGAATGGAACGGGGCTTGGAAACCTTCTAGAGGGGTGACTCTCACCTGCCTGCCTGCTGGGAAAAGCACCACGCTGTCCATCGGACTGCTCTTTTGGGCAAACGTAGGCGTGCCACATAGCGATCGACAGCTATGGCGGGGGGGGGGGGCGGGGTGGCGTGGTGGTGCCCAGGATCCACGACACGTG
Source organism: Equus asinus (assembly GCF_041296235.1). Classification (NCBI taxonomy): domain Eukaryota; kingdom Metazoa; phylum Chordata; class Mammalia; order Perissodactyla; family Equidae; genus Equus; species Equus asinus. The sequence continues at coordinate 736,444 of NC_091813.1, read as the reverse complement.
ACGGCTGCGGAGCACGACAGCCCTAAGACCTTGAGGGAGACGGGGTGGCGCGTGAATCCTTTCGGAACGAGAACGACAGGAAACGTTGACGGGGACGTGTTCTCCTCTCGAGAACACACCAACGCCTCGCACGGTGTCTGACCCGGGGTGCCTCTGACTTTTGTCATCAGAGACGATCCTCTCGACCGCCCCTCACGCTTTGGGGAAAAGGGGAGAGGGACTCGGTAGCACGGGAAAAGCCATCCATCCGCCCTTCCTTTCCGTCTTCACGGCTCCTTCTCGTGGAAAACGAGGAAGCCGTCCGGAGGAACGGAACACTGACCCGGGCCAAAGCGTGGCCCAGCCTTAGCCTCCAAAACCTTCTGCTAAGTGAGAGGTGCCAGACATCCAAGGCGACCTACGTTGCGATTCCACACAGAGGAGAGAGCTAGAACGGTCCAACCCTAGAGGGCGACAGCAGATGGCGGCGGCGGCGGCGGCAGCAGCGGTGGTGGTGATCGTGGTGGGGCAGATCCGGGAGTGGGGCCGTTTTTTCTTTCGGGGGGAGGGGATGGAAACGGAAACCTTCTGGAAATAGATAGCCATGACGGATGCGCCACCTTGGGGAGAGAGACTCCCGAAGGCCACTGGCTTGTGTCCCGTGGAAAGGATGGATTCGGTGGGATGGGAATTCTACCTCCGTGTAGAGCGTGTGGTAAACCACGAGGTAGGTGGGTGGGTGGGTGGGTGGGTGGGTGGCCTCCCTGCCTCGCCTCCACCTAGACGTCCACACACAGAGACCGACGAGGGAGGGAGGGAGGGAGGGAGGGAGGGAGAGAGACAAGACGGACAGAGGCCGAGGCCGAGGCCGAGGCAGTGAGCGAGTAAGTGATCGACCCTGGCCATAGGGATTCCCCAGAGGGCGTCTCTTGGCTCCCCAAACGAAGAATGTGTGTGGAGATCGAGAAAGATCACCGACCTAGGAGAACCAGCAAGACTTCTTCACCCGCCAGAGAGCCGCTGGGCCCCTGCCGTCCCTGCCACCGCCACCCCTACCCCTCGCCTTTGGCAGCGACGCCAACGAAAGGCAGGCAGACGAGTGGGAGAGTCGTGTGGTGGTGTCCCCCAAGGAAGGTGGGTCCATGCCGACGAGCGGTCGTCGGCGTGTGGAAAAGCCAGAGGCGGGCTGACTAGAAGGAGGGCGTCCTGGAGGAAGGGACCAGGGTGTGAGGGAGAGAGGCCTGTTCCTCTTCCCCTGTCGGCCCCAAGTCAGGGGCCCAAAGGAGGAAAGCTGTCCGTTCCTTTCCGACTCGGACGGTTCGGGCGGAACCGACCGATCCCCGCGGCAGCGCAGTCGGGGCTTTCTGGACCAGAACCCCTCTCTCTGTCGCCTTTCGACCACACGCACGCTTTAGAGGCCAAGGGAAAATGGATCGGGTCTCTCTGTCTCTCTCCCTAGAAAACAAGGGGCCAGGGGCCGAGCCCGTGGACGAGCGGTCAAGTATGCGCCCCCCACCCCGGCCCCCGGCTTCGACGGCCCAGGTTTTCACCGGTTCGGATCCTGGGCGCAGCCCCAGACCCAGCATCGCCCTTCAAGCCACGCCGAGGCGGCGTCCCACATAGCAGAAACGCGAAAGACCTACCACTGGAACCTACAACTATGGACGGGACGGGACGGGACGGGGCGGGGCGGGGCGGGGCGGGGGTGGGGGGGGCGGCTTTGGGGAGCAGGAAGAAAGAAAAAATAAAAGAAACACAAGGACGGTCATCGCGATAGTTCTTTCCACTTCCATCCATATGTTAACAGGACCCAAGTTTCCCGACCTCCATTTGGATGTATGTTAACTAAATGGAGAAGCTATTCAAAGGACTCCTCTAAAGAAGTCCACGTTCTTCTTTCTAAATGATAATGAAAATCATTGTCACCACCGCTCTTCCGACCCTCCATGTCCAGACGGCCTCCCGCCCCTCCCCTATCCCCAACTCCCGCCCCGCCCCGCGCCGACCCCCGACCCCGGCATTCTCCACGCCCACCTTTCCCTCTCCACTCCTACCCCCCCGTCCCCCGCCGCCCGGGACACCGCACCCCGCGCCCCCCCCCGCCCCAATCCAGGCCGGGCCACCTGGTCGACCTCCTCGAACACTATATAAGAGGATGCCGGGCAGCAGGTGGCGCCCGACAAGCGGCCTCCTCACAGGCCGGACGGATCAGCCTCGCGGGGGCGGGCGATGGGGAGGCGTTCGTCCAGGTCAGGTCAGGTCGGGGGAGGGAGGATGCCGCGCCGGCCGGCCTGGTGCGTGGCCTGGTCCCGATCCACCCCGCGTCTCGTTTCTCGGGCCGGGACGAGTACAGGCGGGGAGGCCGACTCGGTCACGGAAAGCGGCCTTGGGGAGGTTTTGGCGAACGTCCCTGTCCCAGGGCCGTCTGCCGACTAGGGGACGGAGTCCTCCTCCATGCTCCTTCTCGCCCCCAGTCGGGCGGGTTGTGGGTCGCGCGGTCGACTTGTCCATTTCCCCGGAGGCATCCTGCCTGCCGGGGCTCCCTCCCTCGGGCCGGTGCGAGCGGTCCTCGGGCGGCCCGGGAATTTGGGCCGCAGCGAACGAACGAACGAAGCCCGTCCCTCCTGCGTCGGCACCGATGAGACACAGCCCTGGTGGATGGAGCCGCTTTCCTCGGGTTTCCTTTTGCTTTCGGCCGCTGCTGCCACCAAACCTCCCTAAACGATAGGAATGAAAACGGGAACCGTTGGCATAATAAAAGCGTTTTGGTTGGCGTGTTTCTTGGCTTTTGGGGACTCGAGAGGTATGATGGATGATCTCCGATTGACGTTTGGAAGGTCTATTTCATCCCAGTCGCACGAACCCCGAAAACGTGGCGGCTGGACGAGGGAGGGAGGGAGGGAGGGAGGGAGGGAGGGAGGGAGGGAGGGAGGGAGGGAGGCCAACCACGGGATTTCCGCACGACCAGCTGATGGACACGAGCGCCCCGTGAGCCGGGCGGAGGGCAGCCGCCCGGGTCTCGCAGCTACGTGCCCGCGGAACCCTCGGGACTGCGAGAAGCCGGAGCGACCCGCAGCCATGTGGCGCTCGGCGCGGACATCTGGTCGACCCGCGCGCCACGGGACCCGGGGCCCGAGTCCGGGCCGGGCCGCCGGTCGACCCGGCAGGGCGGCTGCCCCGGGGGCCTCGCGGCTGCTCGTCCGCAGCCTCCAGGGAGCCCTCGGGGCTCCGAGAAGGCCGAGCGCCCCGCGGCCCCACGGCCCCGCGGCGCTCGGCGCGGACATCTGGTCGACCCGCGCGCCGCCGGACCCCGTGGCTACGAGTCCGCGGGGCCTTCGGAGCCGACAGAGGGCCGGGAGCGCACCCAGAGCACCCAGAGCACCCAGAGCACCCAGAGCCCCGGGACCCGGCCCCGAGCGCCGCGGACATCTGGTCGACCCGCGCGCCCCAGTCCGGGGACCAAGTCCGGGCCGGACAGCTGGTCGACCCGGCAGGGCGTCGGCCACCTGGGAGCCGCACCCGCGAGTCCGCGGGGTCTCTGGAGCCGACGGAGGCCGGGGAGCCCACCCAGGCCGCCGAGAGCCCCGCGTCCCCGCGGCGCTCGGCGCGGACATCTGGTCGACCCGCGCGCCGCCGGACCCCGTGGCTACCAGTCCGCGGGGCCTTCGGAGCCGACAGAGGGCCGGGAGCGCACCCAGAGCACCCAGAGCCCCGGGGCCCGGCCCCGAGCGCCGCGGACATCTGGTCGACCCGCGCGCCCCGGTCCGGGGACCGAGTCCGGGCCGGACAGCTGGTCGACCCGGCAGGGCGGCTGCCCCGGGGGCCTCGCGGCTGCTCGTCCGCAGCCTCCAGGGAGCCCTCGGGGCTCCGAGAAGGCCGAGCGCCCCGCGTCCCCGCGGCGCTCGTCGCGGACATCTGGTCGACCCGCGCGCCGCCGGACCCCGTGGCTACGAGTCCGCGGGGCC
>NC_091813.1:5000-10000 GCF_041296235.1 Equus asinus | reverse complement strand
GGTTAGGGTTAGGGTTAGGGTTAGGGTTAGGGTTAGGGTTAGGGTTAGGGTTAGGGTTAGGGTTAGGGTTAGGGTTAGGGTTAGGGTTAGGGTTAGGGTTAGGGTTAGGGTTAGGGTTAGGGTTAGGGTTAGGGTTAGGGTTAGGGTTAGGGTTAGGGTTAGGGTTAGGGTTAGGGTTAGGGTTAGGGTTAGGGTTAGGGTTAGGGTTAGGGTTAGGGTTAGGGTTAGGGTTAGGGTTAGGGTTAGGGTTAGGGTTAGGGTTAGGGTTAGGGTTAGGGTTAGGGTTAGGGTTAGGGTTAGGGTTAGGGTTAGGGTTAGGGTTAGGGTTAGGGTTAGGGTTAGGGTTAGGGTTAGGGTTAGGGTTAGGGTTAGGGTTAGGGTTAGGGTTAGGGTTAGGGTTAGGGTTAGGGTTAGGGTTAGGGTTAGGGTTAGGGTTAGGGTTAGGGTTAGGGTTAGGGTTAGGGTTAGGGTTAGGGTTAGGGTTAGGGTTAGGGTTAGGGTTAGGGTTAGGGTTAGGGTTAGGGTTAGGGTTAGGGTTAGGGTTAGGGTTAGGGTTAGGGTTAGGGTTAGGGTTAGGGTTAGGGTTAGGGTTAGGGTTAGGGTTAGGGTTAGGGTTAGGGTTAGGGTTAGGGTTAGGGTTAGGGTTAGGGTTAGGGTTAGGGTTAGGGTTAGGGTTAGGGTTAGGGTTAGGGTTAGGGTTAGGGTTAGGGTTAGGGTTAGGGTTAGGGTTAGGGTTAGGGTTAGGGTTAGGGTTAGGGTTAGGGTTAGGGTTAGGGTTAGGGTTAGGGTTAGGGTTAGGGTTAGGGTTAGGGTTAGGGTTAGGGTTAGGGTTAGGGTTAGGGTTAGGGTTAGGGTTAGGGTTAGGGTTAGGGTTAGGGTTAGGGTTAGGGTTAGGGTTAGGGTTAGGGTTAGGGTTAGGGTTAGGGTTAGGGTTAGGGTTAGGGTTAGGGTTAGGGTTAGGGTTAGGGTTAGGGTTAGGGTTAGGGTTAGGGTTAGGGTTAGGGTTAGGGTTAGGGTTAGGGTTAGGGTTAGGGTTAGGGTTAGGGTTAGGGTTAGGGTTAGGGTTAGGGTTAGGGTTAGGGTTAGGGTTAGGGTTAGGGTTAGGGTTAGGGTTAGGGTTAGGGTTAGGGTTAGGGTTAGGGTTAGGGTTAGGGTTAGGGTTAGGGTTAGGGTTAGGGTTAGGGTTAGGGTTAGGGTTAGGGTTAGGGTTAGGGTTAGGGTTAGGGTTAGGGTTAGGGTTAGGGTTAGGGTTAGGGTTAGGGTTAGGGTTAGGGTTAGGGTTAGGGTTAGGGTTAGGGTTAGGGTTAGGGTTAGGGTTAGGGTTAGGGTTAGGGTTAGGGTTAGGGTTAGGGTTAGGGTTAGGGTTAGGGTTAGGGTTAGGGTTAGGGTTAGGGTTAGGGTTAGGGTTAGGGTTAGGGTTAGGGTTAGGGTTAGGGTTAGGGTTAGGGTTAGGGTTAGGGTTAGGGTTAGGGTTAGGGTTAGGGTTAGGGTTAGGGTTAGGGTTAGGGTTAGGGTTAGGGTTAGGGTTAGGGTTAGGGTTAGGGTTAGGGTTAGGGTTAGGGTTAGGGTTAGGGTTAGGGTTAGGGTTAGGGTTAGGGTTAGGGTTAGGGTTAGGGTTAGGGTTAGGGTTAGGGTTAGGGTTAGGGTTAGGGTTAGGGTTAGGGTTAGGGTTAGGGTTAGGGTTAGGGTTAGGGTTAGGGTTAGGGTTAGGGTTAGGGTTAGGGTTAGGGTTAGGGTTAGGGTTAGGGTTAGGGTTAGGGTTAGGGTTAGGGTTAGGGTTAGGGTTAGGGTTAGGGTTAGGGTTAGGGTTAGGGTTAGGGTTAGGGTTAGGGTTAGGGTTAGGGTTAGGGTTAGGGTTAGGGTTAGGGTTAGGGTTAGGGTTAGGGTTAGGGTTAGGGTTAGGGTTAGGGTTAGGGTTAGGGTTAGGGTTAGGGTTAGGGTTAGGGTTAGGGTTAGGGTTAGGTTAGGGTTAGGGTTAGGGTTAGGGTTAGGGTTAGGGTTAGGGTTAGGGTTAGGGTTAGGGTTAGGGTTAGGGTTAGGGTTAGGGTTAGGGTTAGGGTTAGGGTTAGGGTTAGGGTTAGGGTTAGGGTTAGGGTTAGGGTTAGGGTTAGGGTTAGGGTTAGGGTTAGGGTTAGGGTTAGGGTTAGGGTTAGGGTTAGGGTTAGGGTTAGGGTTAGGGTTAGGGTTAGGGTTAGGGTTAGGGTTAGGGTTAGGGTTAGGGTTAGGGTTAGGGTTAGGGTTAGGGTTAGGGTTAGGGTTAGGGTTAGGGTTAGGGTTAGGGTTAGGGTTAGGGTTAGGGTTAGGGTTAGGGTTAGGGTTAGGGTTAGGGTTAGGGTTAGGGTTAGGGTTAGGGTTAGGGTTAGGGTTAGGGTTAGGGTTAGGGTTAGGGTTAGGGTTAGGGTTAGGGTTAGGGTTAGGGTTAGGGTTAGGGTTAGGGTTAGGGTTAGGGTTAGGGTTAGGGTTAGGGTTAGGGTTAGGGTTAGGGTTAGGGTTAGGGTTAGGGTTAGGGTTAGGGTTAGGGTTAGGGTTAGGGTTAGGGTTAGGGTTAGGGTTAGGGTTAGGGTTAGGGTTAGGGTTAGGGTTAGGGTTAGGGTTAGGGTTAGGGTTAGGGTTAGGGTTAGGGTTAGGGTTAGGGTTAGGGTTAGGGTTAGGGTTAGGGTTAGGGTTAGGGTTAGGGTTAGGGTTAGGGTTAGGGTTAGGGTTAGGGTTAGGGTTAGGGTTAGGGTTAGGGTTAGGGTTAGGGTTAGGGTTAGGGTTAGGGTTAGGGTTAGGGTTAGGGTTAGGGTTAGGGTTAGGGTTAGGGTTAGGGTTAGGGTTAGGGTTAGGGTTAGGGTTAGGGTTAGGGTTAGGGTTAGGGTTAGGGTTAGGGTTAGGGTTAGGGTTAGGGTTAGGGTTAGGGTTAGGGTTAGGGTTAGGGTTAGGGTTAGGGTTAGGGTTAGGGTTAGGGTTAGGGTTAGGGTTAGGGTTAGGGTTAGGGTTAGGGTTAGGGTTAGGGTTAGGGTTAGGGTTAGGGTTAGGGTTAGGGTTAGGGTTAGGGTTAGGGTTAGGGTTAGGGTTAGGGTTAGGGTTAGGGTTAGGGTTAGGGTTAGGGTTAGGGTTAGGGTTAGGGTTAGGGTTAGGGTTAGGGTTAGGGTTAGGGTTAGGGTTAGGGTTAGGGTTAGGGTTAGGGTTAGGGTTAGGGTTAGGGTTAGGGTTAGGGTTAGGGTTAGGGTTAGGTTAGGGTTAGGGTTAGGGTTAGGGTTAGGGTTAGGGTTAGGGTTAGGGTTAGGGTTAGGGTTAGGGTTAGGGTTAGGGTTAGGGTTAGGGTTAGGGTTAGGGTTAGGGTTAGGGTTAGGGTTAGGGTTAGGGTTAGGGTTAGGGTTAGGGTTAGGGTTAGGTTAGGGTTAGGGTTAGGGTTAGGGTTAGGGTTAGGGTTAGGGTTAGGGTTAGGGTTAGGGTTAGGGTTAGGGTTAGGGTTAGGGTTAGGGTTAGGGTTAGGGTTAGGGTTAGGGTTAGGGTTAGGGTTAGGGTTAGGGTTAGGGTTAGGGTTAGGGTTAGGGTTAGGGTTAGGGTTAGGGTTAGGGTTAGGGTTAGGGTTAGGGTTAGGGTTAGGGTTAGGGTTAGGGTTAGGGTTAGGGTTAGGGTTAGGGTTAGGGTTAGGGTTAGGGTTAGGGTTAGGGTTAGGGTTAGGGTTAGGGTTAGGGTTAGGGTTAGGGTTAGGGTTAGGGTTAGGGTTAGGGTTAGGGTTAGGGTTAGGGTTAGGGTTAGGGTTAGGGTTAGGGTTAGGGTTAGGGTTAGGGTTAGGGTTAGGGTTAGGGTTAGGGTTAGGGTTAGGGTTAGGGTTAGGGTTAGGGTTAGGGTTAGGGTTAGGGTTAGGGTTAGGGTTAGGGTTAGGGTTAGGGTTAGGGTTAGGGTTAGGGTTAGGGTTAGGGTTAGGGTTAGGGTTAGGGTTAGGGTTAGGGTTAGGGTTAGGGTTAGGGTTAGGGTTAGGGTTAGGGTTAGGGTTAGGGTTAGGGTTAGGGTTAGGGTTAGGGTTAGGGTTAGGGTTAGGGTTAGGGTTAGGGTTAGGGTTAGGGTTAGGGTTAGGGTTAGGGTTAGGGTTAGGGTTAGGGTTAGGGTTAGGGTTAGGGTTAGGGTTAGGGTTAGGGTTAGGGTTAGGGTTAGGGTTAGGGTTAGGGTTAGGGTTAGGGTTAGGGTTAGGGTTAGGGTTAGGGTTAGGGTTAGGGTTAGGGTTAGGGTTAGGGTTAGGGTTAGGGTTAGGGTTAGGGTTAGGGTTAGGGTTAGGGTTAGGGTTAGGGTTAGGGTTAGGGTTAGGGTTAGGGTTAGGGTTAGGGTTAGGGTTAGGGTTAGGGTTAGGGTTAGGGTTAGGGTTAGGGTTAGGGTTAGGGTTAGGGTTAGGGTTAGGGTTAGGGTTAGGGTTAGGGTTAGGGTTAGGGTTAGGGTTAGGGTTAGGGTTAGGGTTAGGGTTAGGGTTAGGGTTAGGGTTAGGGTTAGGGTTAGGGTTAGGGTTAGGGTTAGGGTTAGGGTTAGGGTTAGGGTTAGGGTTAGGGTTAGGGTTAGGGTTAGGGTTAGGGTTAGGGTTAGGGTTAGGGTTAGGGTTAGGGTTAGGGTTAGGGTTAGGGTTAGGGTTAGGGTTAGGGTTAGGGTTAGGGTTAGGGTTAGGGTTAGGGTTAGGGTTAGGGTTAGGGTTAGGGTTAGGGTTAGGGTTAGGGTTAGGGTTAGGGTTAGGGTTAGGGTTAGGGTTAGGGTTAGGGTTAGGGTTAGGGTTAGGGTTAGGGTTAGGGTTAGGGTTAGGGTTAGGGTTAGGGTTAGGGTTAGGGTTAGGGTTAGGGTTAGGGTTAGGGTTAGGGTTAGGGTTAGGTTAGGGTTAGGGTTAGGGTTAGGGTTAGGGTTAGGGTTAGGGTTAGGGTTAGGGTTAGGGTTAGGGTTAGGGTTAGGGTTAGGGTTAGGGTTAGGGTTAGGGTTAGGGTTAGGGTTAGGGTTAGGTTAGGGTTAGGGTTAGGGTTAGGGTTAGGGTTAGG